>NC_135612.1:29045000-29225000 GCF_053574225.1 Canis aureus
AATGCCTTGCTAATTTTACACACTCATGGTGTAAGTAAAACACTTAAAGAAGACTCTCAGAAATTAATTAAATTAATATATGGCTTGGGATCCCTGGGTGGCTCAGTGGTTCAGCACCTGCCTTTGGCCCAGGGCATGATCCTGGAGTCCCAGGATCGAGTCCTGCATTGGGCTCTGGGCATGGAGCCTGCTTCTCCCTCTGCCTGTCTCTCTCTCTGTCTATCATGAATAAATAAATAAAATCTTAAAAAAAAAATATATATATATATATATGGCTTACTTTAACTGTTTATTCCTTAGAAATCAATGCCTTTCAACTAATTTTTTAAAGAATGATGTGCATCTGGAGAAGGTTATCAGTTCGCCAGTCTTTCCATAAATGGGAACAGGAAATCATAATGTATCTGTTTTTAAGCATGACCAGATTATGTATGATCTGAAACTCACCAATGTGCTTTTTAAGAATGTCTTTTTATAGATAGATGGCTCAATACTTATTTCAAAGCTATCAACCAAAAGATGCTATTACATATCAACAGACAGTGAAATGATCTGAGCAGGAGTCAGGTTAACATCAAGATTACATATTATGAAGGGCACCTGGGTGGCTCAGTTGGTTAAGCATCTGCCTTCAGCTCAGGTCATGATCCCAGGGTTCTGGGATCTAGCCCTGCATTGGGCTCTCTTTTCAGTGGAGAGCTTGTTTGTTACCCTCTCTCCCTCTGCCCCTCCCTCTGCTTATGCTCTCACTCTCGCTCTCTCTCTCTCAAATGAATAGATAAAAATCTTTTTTTAAAATTACATTTCATAATTGTATGAAATTTCTCAGTTCTCTCAGATCTCCAAGAACAGTTTGAGTAAAATAGTGAATATAGGTTAATGTCCTTCACATTCTTTGCAAACTTAGTATTGGTGGATGGAGCTAGTTCTCTTTTGCTTCTAGTAAAAACTTTGGAGATTATGGCTTTCTTAGTGTTTTATTTTAATTAAATATTTCTGTTAATAAACATGGATGGAGTATCTTCTACATTCTCAACATTTTGGTATCAGCTGCAGCAAATTAAAAAAGTAAGCCATGGTTACAGTTTTGAGGCACATCTTAAGAGTCTTACAGAAATGGAAACCATAAACAAAGGAGTACAGTAATATATGAGTAAAATCCTTGTCTTGGATTATAATACTGAATTCCTTCTATAATATGGTGTATAGATATGGAATTTCCATCAAGAAACATTTTACCTTTGGGACGCCTGGGTGGCTCAGTGGTTGAGTGTCTGTCTGCCTTTGGCTCAGGGTGTGATCCCAGGTCCAGAGATCAAGTCCCACATTGGGCTCCCTGCATGGAGCCTGCTTCTCCCTCTGCCTGTGTCTCTGCCTCTCTCTCTCTCTCTCATGAATAAATAAAATCTTTAAAAAAAATTTTTTTTTACCTTTTAAGAAGGGAGAGATAGGTAGTTGAGGGGAGGGACAGAAGGAGAGAGAATCTTAAGCAGGCTCCATGCCCAGCACAGAGCCTGATACAGGGCTCGATCCCACAACTCTGGCAGCATGACCTGAGCCGAAATCAAAAGTCAGATGCATAGAATGGTGAAATGTCAGGGTGCCTGGGTGGCTCAGTTGGTTAAACATCTGACTCTTGTCATATGAACACAAACTTGAATCGAACTTTTCTGAGCAGCATTTGTTTATATTTCTGGTGGTTCCATTTTTCCATATAACCCTGGTTGCATAAGTACCCTTGTGTACACCTACATTATTTTTATCCCAGCAGTTATAAAGTTAACTTTGACATGAATGGTTGCAAAATGCTTAAGAATCCAGATCCAGGGACGCAATATATATAACCTTTTTAAAAATCTTTTTATTGTGCTTGTTTCATAGAAAGATAGCTCTAGAAAAAAATGTAACTTTTTAAAAGATTTATTTAGAGAGAGAGAGAACAGTAGAGTATGGTGGGGAGAGGCAGAGGGAGAGAGAGTCCCAAGCCAACCCCACTCAGAGCATGGAGCCTGGTGCATTTCTTGATCTCGTGACCTGGAGATCATGACCTGAACTGAAACCAAGAGTTGGCCACTCACCCAACTATGCCATCCACACACCCCAAAAATTATAACATTTTTGAGAATTTGTCTACGATTATTGCTCTTTTATTACTACCCACTCTTTCTCTAACCAAGGTTTTCATTATCCTAGACTTGTTCTGCCCTACTCAAACCCTCTCCTATTTCTCTTATTCCTTCCTTTACCCGCATTGAAGTTTGTTTTGTTGTTCATCACCCAAGTGTCTGTGACTAGTACTACTTATAATAATCCTCTTTTGCTTCTATAGAACTCATAAAATGTTTGTATATGCATATTTTATCAGAAAGACTGATATATACTAACTAAAGAGTAAGAGTCTCAGAAAATAAGCAGTGCATTACATTGGAACCTTTGGAAGGTAGTTCATCTTTTTTTTTTTTTTTTTCATTGGTTCTCAGTACCTATCAGTTAACCAAATGCATCAAAACCAACCCATTGGGATCATTGAAAATATGTAAGGAATATTTAGGTGAAGGGATTTTTTTTAAAGATTTTATTTATTTATTCATGGGAGACACAGAGAGGCAGAGACCTCAGCAGAGGATGAAGCAGGCTCTCCACAGGGAGCCTGATGCAGGACCCAATCCCAGGACCCCAGGATCACGACCTAAGCCAAAGCCAGATGCTCCACCACAAGCCACCCAGGTGCCCCTAGGTGAAGGGATTTTAAAAAAACCAATCCTCTAAATGATTCTGACAAATAACTATCCAGATTTGAGAGCCACTCAAATGTATTAGTATCTCTACTAGTTGAGACTTAAATCTAATGAAATATACTACTATAGAATTTTTGATGCAGATCTGAAAGCAGATCACAGAGCAGCCATTGAAAGGTATATGCAGGGGATCCCTGGGTGGCTCAGCTGTTTGGCATCTGCCTTCAGCCCGGGGCGTGGTCCTGGGGTCCTAAGATCGAGTCTCACATCGGGCTCCCTGCATGGAGCCTGCTTCTCCCTCTGTATATGTCTCTGCCTCTCTCTGTGTGTCTCCCATAAATAAATGGATAAAATCTTAAAAAAAAAAAAAAAAAAGGTATATGCAAACAAATGTATGCCATAGATGCCACGTATAGGTTTTACGACCCAAGAATTCAGAACAGTAGCTTTTTTTTTTTTTTTTCAGAACAGTAGTTTTTAACTAGACATCAAAATAACCTTTATTTGTTGTCCATTGCTGCTGTAATACATTACTAGAAACTGGGTAGTTGATAACATTGAAAATTTATTATTCTTTTAAAATTCAGGAGGTCAGAAATCCTAACTGGGTCTCATTGAGCTAAACTTAAGGTGTCAACATGGCCATGTTCCTTCTGGAAGGTCTCAGAGAAAAATCCTTTTTTTGCTTTTTCCAGCTTTTAGAGGCTGCCTGCATCCCTTGGCTCATGGCCCTTTCCATTTCCAAAAACTGACTGAGTTGTTCTCACACTGCATCACTCTAACCCTCCTGCCTCCTTAACTTGTACTCATAGGAACTGTGTAATAACATTGGCCTAATTGAATAAGATCTCCCCATCTCAAAATCAGCTGATTAGCACCTTAATTCCCCCTTACCATGCAGTGTTACATATTCATAGATTCTGTGGGTTAGGACTTGGAATATCTTTGGGCCCATTAATCTGTATACCACCTCACTTATAGAACCTGTATGAAGAGAAAGATGACTCAGATACCTCACCTGTCAAATTGCAGAGGGGAGGAAGAGTAGGGGCCATGGCATTTATGGAAGTCACTCTGATGCAGAGCCAGAGCCTAGCCCCACACATAAACATGTAACTCTTTGATCTTCATGCTGATTGTACCATGGTGATCATACACTTCTTCCTAGAATTCAAATGGAGCCCTGATGTGGAGATTATGGCCAGCTGTCTAACCAAGCAGTTCTTATTTGTGGCAAGCAGTTTTACTTAACTCTAATCAGAACCGGTCAAATTAAGAGAAATTTGAGGGGTGCCTGGGTCACTCAGTCAGATTTGGCATCTGACTCTTGGTTTCTGCTCAGATCATGATCGCAGCATCTGGGGATTGAGCCCCAAGTTGGGCTCTGTGCTCAGCACAGTCTGCTTGTCTCTCTCCCTCTGCTTCTCCCCCCCACTGACGCTTGCTTTCTCTCAAATAAATAAAGTCTTTTTTAAAAAAGAGAAATTTGAACATTTCAGGTCAGTCATATTAAATTTTATATATTCCTGTCTTCCTATTGTTATTTTTTATGTTTCTTTAAGTCAGAATTTTTATTTCAAAATCTTACCAATTTTCATTTATTAGAAATTAGAAAATTATAATAGTATTTCTCAGTGAAATACTTATTTATCCCAACAGATAATGGAAACGTCTCAAGTGACATGAAGTTTTATTCAGTTTCTTAAACATTTTAAAATATTTAACCGTTTACTATCAAATGTAATTATAGGCACAGGTAACTCACTTGCACTCTTAAGGCAACAGAAGTTGTGTGTATCTGTAACTGAGTCACCACATATAAGCCTTTTGGGAAAAAAGTTACTTATATTTTTATAAAATTACATAAAAACATGCAAAGAAATTATTATTGTCCAGGCTTAGCACTTTGTTACTTACATGGTGCATAAGAATAAAGTCAAATTATAATATGAAATGGATGAAGGTGATAATATGAAAATTAAATCATAGGAAATGTCAAAATGGAATGTGACTAATATCTTTATTGGCTGATGTAGGGTCAGAAAGAGTTGTGCAATAAACTGGGGCTTGAACTTAAGCAATGTGTGTTTGATATTTAACTAAACCATATGATTTATTATAGTAAATCACAAATAATGATTTATTGTGATTAGGTAAATTACAAAGAACTAACAAGTGAGTTCTGTGTGCAAGATGGGCAAAAAGTAAGTAGTACACTAAAATTTGGAATTGAAATACATGTGTTTGAAGAGATATGCTTTTTAAAGGCTTGTTTTCTTTTTCACAAAGTGTTTTAGGTCTAGGAATTCCTGTTCTTAAAATTAAATGACGGTTTTCTGAAAAAACTCAAGAAGAGATGGAAAATTGTTTCATATTCTGTGATTATACCCCTGGAGCTAGTTCTTTTTTATGTTAAAGATAATCAGACCTAACGTATCTCAAAGCTTACTGGCTATTTGACTTTGTACAAGCTTTAAAACCAAATGGTTACCTTAATTCTTCTGTCCCTTTGAGCTGAATGTAGAGAGGAACCGAAAGTGTCCACTGCTATCTCCTGCTGGAGTAAAGTTTAAAATGAGAGGAATAGTGGGCGGAAATAGTTTAATAAAGACAGAATAGGAGCTGAAGTTAGATTTTGTTGTAAGTTGAATGGAGAGTTAACTCCAGCAGCAGTGGAGGGATAGATGGTAGGACTACATTCATGCCACAGGAAATCTCAGAATGACTTAGCTATGACTTCTTTCCTCTTTTCATGATGTCTTCCTGAGTAAACTCAGAGAAAGCAAGCAAAAGGTACAACTCAGTGATAAGGTGGGTGGGCAATATCCTGTGTAAAAATGGTACTATGTTCTTAAAGACTTGGATTTATTTCTGGGCAGCGACCTTTTTAAGAGCAATACATCGTTCTCCATCCAACAAATGCCTGCCGTGGCCAATAATATGTTGGCATGTCCATTTTCAGCTTGTAGTACAAAATAAATGAAAGCCAAGGACATTAGAATTGGGAGGGAAGAACTATTATTTAAAAGGCTTTTAAATGATGTCACTATATATTCTTTTAACAACATCCTCTAAAAGCCTTTGAAAAAATAGTCCCTTCCTCCTTCAGTTGTTAACAAAGACTGTACTAGGGACTGTTCTTTAAAAGGCTGTTAAATGGTGATACTATATTTTTTAACATCAACATCATTTAGAAACCTTTTAGAGAACAGTCCTCTTCACCCACAACTAACAGAGAGAAAAAAAGGACATGGGGGAAGGGATTACTTTTTTAAAGGCCTTTGGATGGTACTATCAATAAATACAGCAATACTGTTTTAAAAGCCCCTCTCCAATGGTGATTCAGCTTTTTGATATGTACTTTTAACCTGATGACCTTATGTTATCTGACCGATTGGTGTTATCAACGTGGACTGAAAACTCAATTTACTAGTGCCTTTTATTGAATGGTTTAAAAATCAATTTCTCATATAGAATCTCATTTTATCCTCACAAGAACTCAGTGAAACAGACAGGATATGTATAATTAGCCCCATTTTACAGAAGAGAAAAACAGAAGCTAAGTGAGGTTGTGATTTAGCTAAGGTCTCACCACTAATATATGGCTGAGTTGGAACTCTAACCCAGGTCTCTTGACATCTGGTCTAGTGTCGCATCCAGCTGCTTCAGATCACCTTAATCACTTTTTGTTTTTTAGTGGTATTTTGCATTTTTCTTTTCAACATGTTTAAATTCTAAGAATTAATTCCTTATAACTAGAATAAGAGTAGGATTCAATAATTTCAGTGCTGAAGATAGCTTTATAGATACTAGAGGTTTTATTAATACTGTAACACTTATGAAATTTTTAAAATGTAAAATATGGGGCACCTGAGTGTCTCCGTTGGTTAAGCAGCTGCCTTCGGCTCAGGTAATGATCCCGGGGTCCTGGGTGGAGCCCCCTGCTCAGCGAGGAACCTGCTTCTCCCTTTGCCCCTCATCCTACTCGTGTGCATGCACATTTTGTCTCTCTGTTTAAAAAAATAGTAAAGAATAAAAATGTCAAATATGTCACAGCACAGTAGTCTTCCTCTGATGTTATGGCATTCAGACTTTCTTGAGATTCTTTTGTATTTTAATGTGATGAAATTATCACTTGGAATCCACTTTTACATGCCTAGTTTATTAAAGAAGTGATATTTTCAACAATTCTGATCTCATTGATTTGCTTTCAAAAGTTCTTTTGACTAAGGATACTGATTCACAATTAACATCATATTTAAAATAAATTCCTCAATTATTATTAATCTTTGAAAAGAAAGAATAAATACTGGTTCTTCCCATTTCCTGTAGTTCTCTGAAGGAGAGAAAAAAATCTCCCCACTGGTTTACAGACTGATCTTTATTTTCTTTTATCATAAGGAGTATTTTGTATTTATTACAAAAAGAATTGTAGCTTATTGCTTCACAGAAATGATATTTTAAAATACTAAGTTCTAATATGCCACTATTTTTTCATTTGTGCTAATAAACACTGTCTTTAATAGTTAAAGAACACTTTTGTCTATAAAACACTTCAATAATGCAGTTATCTCACTATATCCTTTTATTTTTTATTTATTTATTTATTTTAAAGATTTTATTTATTTATTCATGACAGACACAGAGAGAGGGAGAGAGAGAGGCAGAGACACAGGCAGAGGGAGAAGCAGGCACCATGCAGGGAGCCTGACGTGGGACTCGATCCCGGGTCTCCAGGATCAGGCCCTGGGCTGAAGGCGGCGCTAAACCGCTGAGTCACCCGGGCTGCCCTCACTATATCCTTTTAAAATCCAATGGATTAGATGTTACCCCTTATTTTACAAATTCAAGCTCAGAGAAGTTAAACAGTTTTCTTCTCATCAAATAACTTGAATGTTTTCTAACTTAAAATCTAGTGTTTACTTTCTTAACGCTACCAATTATAACTCTACCTGATAATAAAGAAGTCATAACCTTCTTTGCTTCTGAAGAAAAATGGTTCATGTGTCAAAAATATGTATAAGGTGGGCAGCCCGGGTGGCTCAGCTGTTTAGCACCAGCTTCAGCCCAGGACATGATCCTGGAGACCCAGGATCAAGTCCCCCGTCAGGCTCCCTGCATGGAGCCTGCTTCTCTCTCTGCCCGTGTCTCTGCTTCTCTCTCTCTCTCTGTGTCTCTCATGAATAAATAAATAAAATCTTTAAAAAACAATATGTATAACCTGAGAATACTACTTGAACCCATGCCAGAATACAGTCACGTACACCCCAGTCCCAGGACTTGATTCAGAAAATTTCATAGTCAAGTGACTTTAATGAAGGGAAGGCTAAGTCAATAGTGGGCTTTGCTACTATAGACATGGACTCCAAAGACTCTTAGGTTTCTGTGTGATAAATCAAGTTGTTCTTACCATCCCTACCTCCTCACTGAAGGATTTAAGATATTTATGCACAGAACAGAAAAAATATGTGTGTATGGGTGTGTTCCTCCAGGCTCAAAGGGCCTGTTTACCCATCTTCACCCTATGTCAGGAATTCCTCAGCAACTTATGGTATGTCTGACTGGCATCTACAGTATAAAAGGTGCTTTTCCTCTCTCTCAGATTCAAAGAAGGCATCCCTAGAGGGTCTTGTTATTTAAAATTAGTAGTAATAGAGGTGCCTGGGTGGTACAGTAGATTGAGTGCCCTTCTCTTGATTTCAGCTCAGGTCCTGATCTCAGGGTTGTAGGATGGAGTCCTTCCTATATTGGACTCTGTGCTCAGCACAGGAGTCTGCTTGTGACTCTCTTTCCCCCTCTGTCCCTTTCCTGTGTTTTCTCTCTCTCTCTCTCTCTCTCTCTCAAAAATAAATCTTTTAAAAAAGTTTTTTAAATAATAACATTGAAAGTAGCCCTAATAACACTGCTCTTTCAATTTGTATATCAACTAAGACATCCTTTTTTTCTTCCTCTAGGACTCCACCTAGATAAGATTTATATCCCTCTGTCCCCTAACTTAAAATTCATTTAAGTAGAAACAGCATAGCCAGTATTTAGATACAGTGGTCCCAACTGTAAAATATGTAGAACACCTACCAATTTCTCTCATGTCCTTTTACAAAGTACTGTTATATAGCCTAGTTTTTCTCTGGGAATCACCTTTTGAATCTTGCTGTCCTATTGGAAATATTCTCAGCGTGACCTCACTCATAATAACTCTGTAATTCTGTCTTTGACAAAATCATTTATTACCAGCAAGATTGTTTGTGTGAACCAACTGTTGCTTCAAGGTCATTCCCTTGTCATCATATTCCTTCCTCCTAAAAGGCCCATCCCTTGTTAACTATGCCATCTTCCCTTCCTTGTCCTTCTCCCCTTAGTATCCCTTAATCACTACCCACATTCATTGAAAATCTTGACATCTTAGACATCATTTCTCCAGCCCACCATCATCTGGGAGATTCCCATGTATACATTAACAACCTGTGCATCTGTAACTTCACAGCCTCTTCATCTGTTCGGTTCTGATAACTTTCACCTGTACTGGTTTTTAGCCACATGCTCTTATTTCAACTCTAAAATCTTATCTTTCTTACTTGGGCCTTTTTTATTCCTGAAACCCTACAGTCCTCCAGATTTAGTTTATGTTCAGCCTAGGTTTGCAGCAACCTCAGAGATAGATTAGTAGTTTCCCCTTTTCACACATGTAAAAATGGAGACTCCTAGAACGTAATTTTTTTAGTTTCCAAGAGTTAGGACCTATGTTGTACAGCCAGAGTTTCACCTTGAGTCTTTCTAGTTTCAAAGCTTAGCACTTTCTAACAGAGTTCACTGAGCACGTAAGGGAGGTACACTTCAAGAAAAATTTTTCCCCTAAGATTTATTTATTTATTTTAGAGAGATAGAGTATGTGTGTGAGTAGGGGAAGGTGGGGAGGGGCAGAGGGGTGGAGAGAGAATATCAACCAGTCTCCCTGCTAAGCACGGAGCCCAATGTGGGGCTCATTCTTACCACCCTGAGACTATAACCTGGGCCAAAATCAAGTCAGATGCCAAATCAAGTCAGTGACTGAGTCACCCAGGCACCCCAGAAAATGATTTTTACAGGAGTGCGTGATACAAATTGGAGTATAAGGAATCTAAGGACAAGGAGACTAAGTTGAGTGCGCAAGCAGAAGTAAGAAGGGAGCTAAAGATTAGGAAGCACACCAAATTCTTAATTATGGTTAAATCTGAGAGGGATTTTACTTATTTATTCACACAGTTTGAAATTATTTTTGATAAATAAACATTTAAAAAAATGCTTTAAGTGGGAATGATGACCTGAACTAAGCTGGTGGTGGACTGACAGGAAAAAAGAAAATAAATTTAAGAGACATCAAACATGTCAACTAATTGTTGGAAGAAGGTATCAAAAATAATGCAGGGTTCTGACCTTGGTTATAATGGAAAAGGGCACAAATATTTTCTTAGCAATAGAATTACTAAGATCAAATGATTGTCACATCTATTAAATAACACATAATTGTTTTGTACTTAGGTAAAATATTCTGGTTCTAATGAAATTCATTGTGATCAATTATTGGAACCATTTTTGCTAAACTCTTTGAAACCTAGTTTGTTTTGTTTTTGTTAGCATTCTTAAACCAAAAGTCAGAAAGGAAATAAAAAAAGGAGCAAAACATATCTAGGAATAGAATAACTTATCTTTATCTATGGTTCTAGAACTATTTTTCCATGAAAGTGGTAAATAAAAGATCATGTGCATCTGGATTTCAAATTTATAAAAAGTATTAAATGTATTGACTGTGAAACTTAGAGGTTAACTATAGATTTACTTGTAGATTTGGAGGGGACGTAGAAGAGGATATTATTATAATCTCCCCCTCATCTCAATACCCATATAAACAATACATCCCATAATAGGAGGGGGATTGTCAGCAAACTTTTTTGTAATGGGCCAGGCAGTAAATATTTTCAGCTTTGCAAGCCACAGCCACTCAACTCTACCACTGTAGTACAAAGCAGGCATAGACAATATATAAATGAAGGGATATGGCTGTATCTCAATGACAATGGACTGGATTTACAAAGGAACAGGTTGTATTTGCTGATGCCTGCTTAACACCATGCTTGAAGTAAGGTACTCGTTAGATGTTTGTTGATAATGTATTCTGATATATGTAATATATACAAACATATATTTGTATTACTATAAGTGTAATATATATCTCAATATATAAGATATATATTATTACCAAAATAATAAATTTTAAGTCTGTTTTTCACAATATATATTGATTAGTAAAATAAAATATGAGAAATTAACATGATTACTTTCTAGAACATGCAAATTTACATGTGTAAGGAGGAGGTTATCTTTAGGATTAGAAACCATTTATTTAAAGTAGTATCTGATGGAAAATGGACATATATTTCTTTGAGTTTATGCTTACAGTTAGAGCTAAGAGTTAAGAAAATTAGCTTCCCCCACTTTTTAAATCTTATACTGGGTATGAGTGTCAATACTATGGGTTAAAGGTAAAATAGAACTGCTTTCTACAGTTTACTGAGTAAAGAAGACAATACTGTAGCTTTCTGCATTGCAACTCTTTATCACTTGAGCCATATATGGGTTAAGATACTAATTTTAAACATGAAACTGTATCTCTGTTGTGCCTATTTTCTGGTCATTTTTATAAATCTTATATCTAAATAGATACTCCTATAAAATAAGCCAGATAAAATGAGATACAAAGAGAGCATTTTATGTACTGCAGATCTTCATATTTTTGAAGTCCAAAAACAGAATAGATTGATAATACTTGAAATGATTAAGTGACTAAATGTGAGTTAAAGCATAAAAAGCTGGAAAACATTGTTTTTATAAAGCTTTACATCGAAGTGTTATCTTTGAAATAGTAATGCAAATGTTGAACAAGGTTTATTCTTAGGCACTTACTTGATATTCCATGTTTTATTTTTCAATTCTCATTTAAATTTTATAATTCAATCATTTTGAACGGCTATGTTCAAAAGAAGTTTTACAACTTTAATCTTAATAATCTCAAAAAAAGCAGACATGCTATGTCATAAAATAACTATTAGTGACTAGTTTGTATCCTATAAATCTAACTTGAGTTGATAATATGGTCCATTACCAGCTAACTGCACAGAGTATTTTTCATTTTACACTCTTCAGTTACTTTTTAGTGAAGTGTTAAAAAATATGAAGCTTTTCTCCTCTCTAAAATTGCACGCTGTCTGTCTGTTATTAGGGAGATAACAGCTCTTATAAATGTTTCAGTAAGCACTAAGTAGACAGTTATGTGCACTCTCATTCCACGCTTATTTGCTTACTGTAATAAACTGATAAAATATGTGTGGTTTGTCTCTGTGTATCTACAGGCATCATGAGTCACATAGATTTCCTTTAGAAATAATGTTGTGTCTGCAGAATTGATTGGTTATTTTCATAAACCATCTAAAAGTACACAAACGACTTTTATTATTTAAACATATGCTGTGTAAAGATTTGTAGAGGATTATCTCATTGTAACTTGATGCTTTTTGTTCTGTTAACTCTGGAAGGAGGCTTTTTATTTTAGAGTTATTACAGTTACTGAACTAATTACCTTCTCAAGAATCATAGTGAGGATAAACCATATCATTTGCTTATAATGCAGCTAGCTTTTTAATTCCTTGAACATTATAGTTAAATAATTAAATCAAAGCTACTGTTTTCAAATATTGTCTTCTATAATAATCCTGTTATATAAGTTTTTTACAAGTTTTAATATTTAATGGGAAGTAATGCTTTTATCCAAAACAGATATTGTGAGACTGATTGTGTCATATAAGTCCGTCTAATTAGTAAGTTGTTCTTTGTGTGTGCCTTTAAGAAGTATGGTATCTTTATATTTATTTACAGTTACATGTACACATAATAGAAAATTTCTAGTCAAGTCATATCCTTAAACTAACAAATATTAATATTGATAATCTCCATTTAACCACCAGACTGTGATAAGACTGTAGTATTTGTAGGAACAGTGTTATAATCGAGCACCCAGTATCAAATATAGTTATGACCACCACTAGAAATATGTTATATGCAAATCTCTAATCATTTAAAATAGTAAGATTATGCTTTGAATTCTGAAAATGGGTAAAATTATACTTTACACATTGAACAGAAAGTGGGGAGTAAATTAATAAACCTAACAAGTGAATTATGTATATAGGGTTAGAGAAGATATTAAGTGGCTATAGAAGAAGAAGAAGAAAAAGGGGAATCAGATGGAAGAAATGCAGATGGGTTAAACCTCATTGAAAAGGTTACATCTGGGACGCCTCAGTGGCGTCTGCCTTTGCCTCAGGGCGTGATCCCAGAGTTCCAGGATTGAGTCCCACATCGGGTTTCCTGCATGGAATCTGCTTCTCCTTCTGCCTGTGTCTCTGCCTCTCTCTTTCTGGACCTTAACTGATTCATCCTGGCTCTTGTACTCAGTCTGTGTGCAGTAGGGTACAAAAGTAGAAGCAAGGAGGCCACTTAGAAGGCTTTTGGAATAATCCAGATGTGAGATGGTGGTGAATCAGATACGGATGGTTACAGAAGAGGTACTGAGAAGGGGTCAGATTTTACCTAGTTCCCTCATTAGTGTTAAGCATGGTATATATCTTTGTCTTTTTACCTTTTTTTTTTAAGATTTTATTTATTTATTCATGAGAGACACAGAAAGAGAGAGTTAAGTTAAGGTTACATCATGTCACCCCTCTGTTCAAAATACTCTAAGGGCTCCCAATTTCACTGAGCATAAAAGCCAAAAAACCTTATAAAAGCCTGTAAGACCCCATTTGGCCTGGCCCCCTGTTGTTTCTTGGACCTCATTTCCTATTACTGTTGGACCCATGACTCACTCCACTCTAGTTACCCTGATTTCCTTGCTATTCTTTCCATACACCAGTAATGGTTCCACCACAGGCCCCTGACAATGGTTCCCTGGAATGCACTTCCTCCACATATTCATACTGACTCAGTTCTGATTCATCTTTGCTCAGATGTAACCTCTTATTTTTTAAAAGATTTTATTTATTTATTCATGAGAGACACAGAGAGAGGGAAAGAGGTAGAGACACAGGCAGAGGGAGAAGCAGGCTCCACATAGCCAATTTGAACTAGCTTAAGCCAAAAAAAAAAAGGTACTAGAAGGAGTGCCAGAGCATTTCACCAAAAAACAAACTTTAGATAGAAATGTGTTAGATTCTAGAAGGATAAAAACCAAAGATATCAGCAGGATCTGTGTCTCATCTGTGCTGTGCTTTGAAATTTGCTTAATGTCTTGCAGAATAGTATGGCAACAAATGTAACCACAAACATTAAAGTTTTAAATCTAATAATTTTAGCCACTTGAGAGAAGCTTGACTTATCAGGTCCCAAACCCAAAGATCATGGGAGAGGGACTCATTGGGCCAGGTCCCTATTCCTGAACCAGGTAACTGTGTGACCAGGTCATGAGGTGGCATAAGAACAAGCAAGCGCCATCAAGAACTGAATGTGGCAAGGTTCCTGGAAGATAGTAGGGTGTGTTAAGCACATTCCCATACCTAACCCTACAGGGTAAAACACTGAGGAGAACGCTCACTCAAAAGACCAGCACTTAGTAGTGAACCAGATAAAAGCAACCCTGAAACCTTTAATTACTCTTATTTTTCAATGTCATAGAACTTATGGACATCTCATTGTCAGTTATTAGAACACATCATGATATTTAAGACACTCACAGAAACAATCAGGTCATAGCATGGACTTTCATAAAGCAAAGTCAAAAGAAAAAAGTTTCTACTATGTAAAGTACTATTTTCATTAGCAAAGCCACTAGCTCGTATGCTGCTACTATGCACATTCCAAAAAGTCACCCTTAAATATAAGCTGGAGTTTTAGCTTGTGTCCACCCCTCAGGCGGTTGTTACTATGCATCTGTTTATGGTAGTCCTACTAAAAGTTACTTTAACTATTTGGAATAAGTGGATCTGGAAAGTGTTGAATGACAAAAAAAAAAAAAAAAAGTATGAAGAACTGTGAAGGATATGAGATGTTACCCTATTTGCAAGCAAACAAGTTGGCCCAAGGTAATTTCATGGATACTGGTAAAAAGACATGAGACTACTGTGTCAAAGACAAAGGGCAGTTTATTACAGCAATAGCAATAACCAGGGTAACATCATTTGCGCCGCTTCTCAAAGCCCCAGTTCCCACAGGGTGACATGATGAAGGCCAGGTGATGTCTGCACATGCAGTGTGTTGCTTTACAGGAAACAGACCTTTACAGGAGAAGATCCCAATCTTTTATAAAGAGCTGTTAGCAAATCTGTCTCAGCTTTGCCCTGGAGGGAGGCATTTTCCTGTTTCCAAAGGCTGTTTTCTATACAAACATCCTTGAAAAGATTTTCAGGAGGCAAGTTGTTAATACCTTTGCTCAGAAGACTTCAAAAACATGGGAGACTGTGGAGAACTGTTTCCCAGCAACAAGGTAAGGGGAAGGAAGGAAGAAGTATGTAACATCTGTGCCCCTAGATGAGGAGTCAGCAAACTTTTCTTGTAAAGGGTCCAGATAGTAAATATGGTGAGCCCTGCAAGTACTCAGCTCTACCCCTGCAGAGCAAAAAGGCAAACATCAACAATATGTAAATGAATAAGTATGGCTGTGTTCCAGTAAAACTTTATAAAACAGCCAGCAGGTCATATTTGGCTTATGGGCTGTGGTTTGCCAACCCTTACCTAAGATGATCTATTTTGTTCAAACTTGTTAAAACTTTTTTCTTAAAAGTAAGCCCTCATTTTCACAACCCAAATCTGGGTCTTTCTGTAGTTTATTACCTTTTACCTCGTATTTTGTACATTTAGCAAGGTTATTGATTTTTATAAAAGGAAGTCAGAAAAGCCATTCATAGTGTTTAGCATCTTAGAATATAAACAGCACAGATCATACATGTTTCTGGAATATAGATATTTGATATACAAAATATTGAACTAAAATCCTGCTTCCACATCAGGATTAATTGTATTGCATGTGAAAATTATTGAAGAATTTATAGAACTTAATGGTTTTATTGGAAAAAGTATCACCTATGTAATTCATCTAGTAGTGGAGGAAGTTAATATGATCTGTATGATCTTAGAAAACAGGTTTTTAAAAATCAAACATTTTCAGTTAGCCTTTTTCTATAGTGTAAAAATATGTATTATTACCACAAAGTGCTATTTATGAGGCTGTTTAATGAGAAGAGAATATAGACCTCCGTTTATTATCACAGATAACCTTTGAGGGTTGTCAGAGAAGACCTTTTTTAGATGCTGAATTTATTAGAGAATGATTCTTGAACTTGACTGAGTGTAGCCAGAATGATTGGAAAAAATTATATATTTTTTCCTTTGCACATCCATTAACATCATTTTAGCAATTACAATAAAGTACAGAATTTTGAGACTGGTTAGAAAAAAAATATTTGGACTGTGTGTCCCAGGATTACACTGAAAAGAATCAATAAATCAACCAAGACAAGGTGCTAGTCTTATGTGACTTAGGGTGTACCCTCCTTATAATTCTAATAAGCACCTTTTATGATATTGAAGTGCTGATTCCTAGCTGTTAATAAAGCAAACCCCTGCTTCTGTACTGCTTTTCTTCTCCTACTCTACTCTCTTTAACATTCAACTTTATTTCCTCATATTATATGTTGCCCAAACTTTGGTGAGTTTTCATAGAAGAAAACCTGTTTGCAAAAAAAAGAAAAAAGAAAACCTGTTTGCATCAACATATATTTAATGATTTAATAACAACATGTCTCTGGAACAATGAAGAATATAAAAGAAGAATTATTGTCTAATTAAAGGAGTAAACATAAGATACCGAAAAATATGATTATCCAATTGAAGGCTGTGTTTAAGGTTGATTATCATAGCCTGAGTGACATAGGAATTTAAGATTTTGCAGAGTATAAATTTATAAATATAATATGTGTATTATATACTTGAGCAGTCATACCACACATATGTATTCTGTATCTGCTTGTTTTTGTGATGTCCATTATATCTTTAAATGAATGTTCCCTGGCAAGGATTGCTGTCTTGCATTATGCTACTAAACTCTCAAAAATTTGCAAAGGAAATAGAACTTAGTGTAAGCATTGAAACAGATGAATTTGGGATCCCTGGGTGGCGCAGTGGTTTAGCGCCTGCCTTTGGCCCAGGGCACGATCCTGGAGACCCGGGATCGAGTCCTACATGAGGCTCCCGGTGCATGGAGCCTGGTTCTCCCTCTGCCTGTGTCTCTGCCTCTCTCTCTCTCTCTCTCTCTGTGTGACTATCATAAATAAATTTAAAAAAATTTTTTTTAAAAAGATGAATTTTTAAAATAATTTTTATACATGGAAAAGAACCTAAGCTTAGAAGTGGAAGTGCTTTGAAAACTTAAAATGCTAGACTGCTATTGTCCTCAAAAGGCCAAAGTAGAATGCATAGGCCAGTTGCCCCATTACTTTAGATAGCCAGAATTTAAAATGTACTCAATTATTGCATTTATAAAACACAATAATTATTTAGTGTGTTTATTATTATTTATTTATAAAATAAACTCTTTTGTGCATTTTTAAGACAATTCTTTTAAATTGCTCACTCTTGCAAGTTGAGCATTTAAAGAAGGAATACTACATTTTAATGATGCTTAGAGGCACTGCTTATCGTTTCGTATATTTGATATTTAACTCATGGATTTTTGTTAATGAATTTTTTAAAAAAAAGATTTTATTTTGTTTATTCATGAAAGACACAGAGAAAGGCAGAGACATAGGTGTAGAGGAAGAAGCAGGCAGAGGGAGAAAGCAAGGAGCCCAATGCGGGATTCAATCCTGAGACTCCAGGACCACACCCTTGAGCCGGAGGCAGATGCTCAACTGCTGAGGCACCCAGGTGTCCCTATTGATGAATTTTAAATAACATTATTAAGTTTTCATGTCATCAGGTATCATTGGCATGATGAACATGTCGAATAGGTTAAAATGTACTCACAATTATAATAGAAATCTAGTTTGGGGGAGAGCACACTTACTATGAAAAAATCTTGATTAGACCTATTCTTTTTTTTTAAGATTTATTTATTTATTCATGATAGACATAGAGAGAGAGAAAGAGGCAGAGACACAGGAGGAGGGAGAAGCAGGCTCCATGCACTGGGAGCCTGACGTGGGATTCGATCCCGGGTCTCCAGGATCGCGCCCTGGGCCAAAGGCAGGCGCCAAACCGCTGCGCCACCCAGGGATCCCCTTGATTAGACCTATTTAATTAAAAATTGATTTTTTTTTTTAAAGCTTGCCATGTCAGGTCAAGCCACATGCAGTACTTTGAGTTCAAATGGGAAGATAGCTATCATATGATTTTAGAAAGGACTGTTTCATTTATTATATTGCCTCTGAATCCACTCAAGATTGAGGGAAGAATTTAACTAAAAGAGACTAAAATTCATCAGGAGGATATAAACAGATAATTAGCCAACAAAATACCGATGGGGCAGTGGGAGATGGAGTGATAAAAGATACTTTGTTTTGCCAAATAACTGAATCATATTGTAGGGCTATAAGAAATAAAACAATGTAATGGTTTAACAATCAAGGTCCAAAAATGTCTCCAAGTACATAAATCAGAATGTTTGCATTTACAGGTCACATAGGAAAAGCTAATCATTAAATCATGTTCAGACAATTGGTTAAGGACTTGGAGAAAAAAATTAAGTATAGAGGTCAATATATCTAAGTAAGTTCTACACGAATCAAAAATTACAACCATGAAGCTCTAGAAGAAAATGTAAGTGAATAGTTATCTGAGCTCAAAGTAGGGAAGATCTTTTTAATCATTAAAGCAAAGGAAGAAACCACCTTAAAGTAGGTGATTGTCTTCATTTTATGATGAAAGAAATTCAAGGTGAAGAAAGTTCAAGGAGTTGAGATTGGAAATGAAGACACAAAGATGTTCATTATTGGTAGGTGATACTAATAGTTCAGTAACCTGAGTTGAGAAAATCAACTGACAAATTACTAAGACTAATAAGAAAATTAGCAAGATGCCCAGATATGTGTACCTGGGAAAAAAACTAACCAAAAAGTTTATAAACTCTAAAAAAATTGAATATACAGCAGCTTATTCTTATTAGGCACATATTGTCAAAATATTTTAATACATGTTGCAGAGTACAGAAAAATTTTAATGCTGTTTTGAAGGCATTTTCTTTACTTTTTGTATAATTTCTGTCTTAATATTTATGGATATGATATTTGTTATTGTGCTTTATATTATACTCTAGGGAAAATAAGAGTAGAATATCATTAATTTATATTTTCTAAGAGAATAACCATATTCACAAATTCATCTTTGTTTGTTTTTCCAATGTGCAACAGGTCAATACTCCTGTCTTTGTACCAGTGAAAACTCATGTGCTGCTTCATCGAATGAGTGGAAGAGGACTAGCTGCCCATTATTTCTTTCCAAGACAGCCTTGTATTTTTGGTGATAAGATGGTCTCCATACAAATAACATTGAATAATACTACTGATCGAAAGATAGAGAATATCCACATAGAGGGGAAAAAACTTCCTATGGGCATGCAAATGCATGTTTTTAATCCAATAGGTAAATATTAATTCTCATTTACAACTTTATATTTTGGGGATCCCAAAATATAGCTCGGCGGTTTTGTGCCTGCCTTTGGCCCAGGGCGCGATCCTGGAGACCCGGGATTGAGTCCCACGTCGGGCTCCCAGTGCATGGAGCCTGCTTCTCCCTCTGCCTGTGTCTCTTCTCTGCCTCTCTCTCTCTCTCTCTCTCTCTCTGTGACTATCATAAAATAAATAAATAAATAAATAAATAAATAAATAAATAAATAAATAAATAAATAAAAGTAGAGGAATGCCTGGATGGCTCAGCAGTTTAGCACCTGCCTTCAGCCCAGGGTGTGATCCTGGGGTCCCGGGATCAAGTCCCACATTAGGCTCCCTGCATGGAGCCTGCTCCTCTGCTTGTGTCTCTGCCGCCCACCCCCTTTCTCTCTCACGAATAAATAAATAAATAAGATCTTTAAAAAAATAAAAAAATAAAAGTAGAATACACATTATGTTGTTGACTATATTTGTCATTATAGTCAGCTTATATTTGTTTTTCCTTCTTAAACTGAATTTATCATACAGAATGAGTACACTTTGTTCTCAGTGAGTCACATACCAGCAATGGTAAAATGTACCAGTGGAGATAAAAGGATATGTCTGAAGAAACAAAATTGCCTCTCATTTTACTGTCATCACCTTTCCCTCTGCTTCTCTTCCTGGCAAACTTCATTCCCTGCCTGATTTTAGTCTGCCGTTTGAATCATAACTCCCCTTCACTGTTTCCTTTCACATTCCACAAACTGAAGAGTGAAGAGAACAAAGGCTGAGAGGGTGGATGCTTTTCTGTTTGTCTTCCTTTCCAGGCATGCAATATAAATAACTCATAGTGTATTGCTAGTATTTATACACACAATATTTTATAATATTTTTAATCTTTTGCTACCATTTAGAAATCAAGATGTTTTTACATTGAAAAAACAAACCCAGAAATCTCACTTTTTTTGGAATAAAGTACAAGGTATAACAGTCCCAGTCGTTAGTTCTCACCTGCAGTACCACCAATTGATACAGAGGGAGCTGCCACTTAGATGCACCAGGTGCTTTCTGGGTGTCCTCCATGCTCACAAACTGTCATCTCCATCCATTTTTTAAGTATCTTACCAGCAATAGACCTTTTAAAAATTAAGTGTAACAATTGTGTGTTACTTTGAGTTTAAAGTAATGTAATAATGAGAATGTCTACCTCTGTTTTTTCTGTTTAATGTAAGTGGAAACAGTCCAAGAGTTTAGTTGGGAGAAGCTTCAGGCAATAATATCAATTAAAATGAATACAAGGTTTCTGTCATTGAATCCTTGAAATGTTATCATCAGAATGCTCTAAATAGTTTCTTCTTATAATAGGTCAGGTGAGCAAAGCCTTTAAGTCAGCAAGTGTGCCTCTTTACTCATTATTTCACACAACTATTCTATTTTTCTTCATTTTCACCTGAGCTCTTTGATGTTGTTGAATTCTCTTCTATAGTTTTCACGAATCATTCAGTAAAGGAAGTCATTCTTTGTTTTATATTTTTATACAAAGGAATAAAACAATTCCTAACATATGTCATATGGTAGATGTTTATAAGCAACCAAGATAGTAAAAGTGATTAGACTTCAGAACCCACTTAATACACTTTTAAAAATAATTTGATAATTAAGACACCATTTAATGTATACAGAGTATCCTGATTTTTACTTAATTACTTTGTGAATTTAATATATTGATAAGTTCTAGAATATCCTAATTTGTATTCTTTTTTTTATTGCTTAAAATCCAGCATTTTTTACCTAAAAAATTAGTTTAAGAAATGTCAAGTAGCTGATAAATGAATTGTCTGAAGTTGGAAAATGTTAGCCAAAGGTTAAAACAGTAGAACAGTATTAACATTTCTTTGAGCTGATATAATGAGTTAATGAGTTGACCTTTTGTTGGCCTATGTAGAATAAAGAAATAAATATAATAAATTTCATAGTATGGCCTTAACATAGAAATAAAATATGAATGTATACCATTGCCATAGTCCTAGCCATAGGCTTTTCTTTACTTCTCTTAGGCAGACTTTTATGACCATAATGTTTTATTCATTTTGTTGGCATTTTATTGAATACCCTCAAGATAGAGAGTTCTTTCCCATGTAGTAATACCACCTAGTGTCCTTTATCAATTGATTATAGCAGAGTTCCAGAGTATGATATATCTTAATTAGTATTCCAAAAACATCTTAAGAATACAACAAAGAACAAATACTATATTTTAATGTTTTTGTGAAATGAGGAAAGTAAGACATTTGTTTTATTTAACAAGCACATATGCATCTCCTAAGGAGTCTAGCAGCTTTCTTATTTGTCACCAGTCGGTTTTCTTTTTGTCCATAATATGCAATGACTTTTATTTGGATTTTCCTCTGCCTTTAGCATGAAATTGTATTCCTTGCAAGAGTATTAGGAATAATGTGCCATTCCATTTTTCTCAAAGAAACCAAGTAAATAAGAGATTTTTAAAATATTACACACACACACACACACACACACACACCCTTAGGCTTTCTGCCTATATTCACTGACTTTATGTTAGCAACTGACAAGTTTGAATTCAACTAATATTTTGCTAGTTATACAATCACATCAAAGTCAATGGCAGCCTGTATGATTTCTTTTTGCATTATTAATGGTGTGGTTTAGTAGAGCCCATGTTTTTCAGCCATTTCTGTGTAACCCTTTATATGTATAGTTCTGATCCAGAAGTAGTATCCAAATACAGATGCCTAATTGAGTAAACTTTCCCAATGTAGTAGGCTTCAAATAATATAAATCCCTTATATGAATAATTTTATGCTGATCACTTTAGTCTTGAAGCATTCATATAATAAAACATACTGTTGATCATGAGCTGTCCTCCAGAGTTAGTGTGGCACTAAGCTCATAGTTAAGTACCTTAAGACTGAAGATGGTACCAAACTCTGTCGAAGAGCCTGATCAACAAGGCATCTTGAGAACTGTCACTTTGTCAAATGAAATACAAGAATACATGATGTAGAGAGATCTAAATCATGAATGCCATCATGTCTTGGAGATGACAGCATTTGCTACCTATGTGTCAGCCGTAAATGAGACTGAACCCCAATATATCTGTGGCACAAAAGAAAGCATTACGGAGTCACTAAAGTATATGACTGAGCAGCATGACTGACAGAGCTGTGAACTGATATGGTATAGCTTCCAGAGAAATGTAAGAAAAATATCGTTGTAGTTGTTTGCTCTACAATAAAGCCTGTTGGCTAAAGATTTAGGTAGCAAGTCTTTTGGTACTTGTGTAGCATCCAGTTACAGTTTAGATTTATAAACAAATGAAATTCAAATTGGTATCAGCAAACCAACATACATACCACTAGCAAACGAATAACAATTTAAAATCAGCATCAAACAATTATCCTCTTATTTTCTTTTTAAGATTTTATTTATTTATTCATGAAAGACACAGAGAGAGAGAGGCAGAGACACAGGCAAAGGGAGAAATAGGCTCCATGCAGGGAGCCCAACGTAGGACTCAATCCCGGATCTCCAGGATCACACCCTGGGCTGCAGGTGGCGCTAAACCGCTGCCCCAATTTTCCTCTTATAATGCCTGGTCTTCATTGAACCTGTGAGACATAAATATACTTCTTAATGTATTGAGCTTATTGAATTATTCTTTTTCCCATCTGTACCATCATTTCCGTCATGGTTAATATTAAATGGCAACCTTACTTATCAATAAGCCTTTTGATAATTATAGTCTACTAGAGTGTCCTTACTAAAACATAACTATGTCTTATTAAGATATATACAGAATAAAGGTAAATATAAAGCTGCTGTTCAGTGTGACTGCAGTTATAATGAAGACTTTGAGCAAAGTGGAAATTAAAAGTGGATGATTTTCTGTGTAAAGATACAATTTATACTTAAATATTTACACTAAATGTGTATATATTTAAGATCCCTCATTATTCTAATGTATAGACAAACTTTGGAATAAGCAGAATAAAATGTTGTTGTCTTAAGTTTTATCATTGTCAACTGAAAAGCACCAGTATTGATAGTTATTTCCCATTCTTGGTTAGATGATAGATGAAGTTTCAGAAATTCCAAACCTGTAAGATACCATTATTGTTTTTTTCATGATAACTTAATCTGCTACTAAATTTTCTTCTAATAATTCTTTAAATAATGCAATTAGACTTATTGTTTTAGTTCCTAAAATGCCAGTGGTCTTGGTTAATTTCTGAATACAGATTAATTTCTTCCTTTAGCTGTGCATTAATTTGCATTTTTAAAATTTTTGGATTTTTAAAAAATTTTTATTTATTTATGATAGTCACAGAGAGAGAGAGAATGAGAGGCAGAGACACAGTCAGAGGGAGAAGCAGGTTCCATGCACCGGGAGCCCGATGTGGGATACGATCTCGGGTCTCCAGGATCGCGCCCTGGGCCAAAGGCAGGCGCCAAACCGCTGTGCCACCCGGGGAACCCAAATTTTTGGATTTTTATTTCTAGTTGAAATTTGAGACATTGTCTAAAATTTATATCTAGAATATATACTCCATAGTTTTAAGTACATAATCACTTAAAAGCACCCAGATATAGTTCTATTTTATAGTTGTTCCAAGCAGGAATGCATGTATTTCCTTCTCGCCTTCAGTACCTATAAAGACAATAGCGTAAAACATGAAATGATGTATTTCTGAAACAGAAGCATGTGCAGAATTAA
This sequence comes from Canis aureus, assembly GCF_053574225.1. Classification (NCBI taxonomy): domain Eukaryota; kingdom Metazoa; phylum Chordata; class Mammalia; order Carnivora; family Canidae; genus Canis; species Canis aureus. Next base: position 29,069,159 of record NC_135612.1, read on the forward strand.
GTTATTGAAAAGACAGCCTTTGAACAGAATAATGAAATTAATTTATAATTTGCTTTAATAGTCTTATTTTGAAATTGTTCTTATAAGCCATCATTAAATTTGACTTTTAACCAAACTGCGAACATTACATAAGTTTTCAGGGTTTAGTTTGACTCTTTTTCACATCCTCCATGTTTTCATGTCTAAATTATCTTATTTCCTAGAATCTCTTGAGCCTGAGGGATCCATCACTGTTTCAATGGGTATTGACTTTTGTGATTCCACTCAGACTGCCAGTTTCCAGTTGTGGTAAGTTCAATTGTTCTTCTGTATTTTATCCCTTAAGGGATAGCAGATCAGAAGCTAGGCTTTCAACAGCTTTTTTCTTTGAGACACAAAACATTTAAACAAACGTACTTTTGGGGGGCAATGTTTAGACTGCAGTGGAATGGCTGTACAAATTGTTTACTGTATATGTATTTTTAGTATTTGTTACACAGCTAGCCACTAGTCAGACATCTTGCAATTCACAGTTTATTAGTTAAAATAAGTTACTGCTAAATGATTTTGTTTTTTACTTATTAACTCTATAGTTTTAGAAAATCCAGGAGAATTTAAGAGAATTTAAAATTTTTAATAATATTGAATAGCCCAAAGAAGATATCTTTTTTTTTTTTTTTAAGATTTTATTTAATTTATTCATGAGACACAGAGAGAGAGAGAGAGGCAGAGACACAGGCAGAGGGAGAAGCAGGCTCCATGCAGGGAGCCCGATGTGGGACTTGATCCCGGGTCTCCAGGATCACACCCTGGGCCGAAGGCAGCACTAAACCGCTGAGCCACCCGGGCTGCCCGAGAAGATATCTTTTGAAGTATCTTCCATGTTATCTTGAGCCTCTTAAATAGAGAATTATTGATTCTGTCAATACTGAAAGCCCATACATTTTTCCCTTTTTACTTTATTTTTCCCCCTTTTTACTTTAATTCACAAGCTGCTTCTTATAAAACTTGAAAGAGACATATATGCAAAGGTTTCATGGCTGAATACTATTCAAAAAAGCTTTTCTAATTGGATTGTATTATTGTTACTATTTTCATGTAATATTTTCTACATTTCTGATGAAGTCCAGAAATTATTAGTGAATTAATACAAAGCTATATTCATCCATCTTTAATAATTATCTTTGAACTCTTATATTTTTCTGACCTAAGATATGATTTGTTACTTTGATTTGAGTTGCTTTGTTTTTATTGTAACAAGAATTAAAACATTTTATTTATCTAAATTTTAGCTAGCTTACCAACAGCATTTGTTACAATAAAAATCACTGAGTTTAGGAAATAGACATTTTTAAGTAAGTTTATGGTTTAAATATAGTGAACTTTTCTTTTGCATGTACCTTTTCAGTTTACTAGTAATTGAGGCCTAATATTATACCATTTATTGCTGAGAACCTGCAGTGATGAATATAAGCAATGTAGCATAACACATTGATTTTATGCAGATCATCACCTTTATGTTTTGGGAGGTCTGCTATATTAGTAATATATAAAAACTGATTACTTTTTCCAACATTGCCTAGTAATTGTTTATTATTTTTCTATTAGACAAACAACACAGATCAATATTACTGAGCACAAGACTATGAGTAACATCACTCTAAATAGATTTGCCTCTAACACCAGAGGTATATTCATTTTAATGAGTTCAACAATGTGAACCCAATGACAAAGCTCATGCACCAAGTAAGAGCAAAATTAAGAACTAAGAAAATTATTTTTTATCAATTTATATAAAGAACCTGCTATATTTTTATATGAGATGGGGGTTCTTAAATATATTTTCATTATAGGGATTTCCTCTGTAGTCCATTGGACAAGATTTGCATTTTATCTTTGATAATTAATTATGTTCTTTTAGGGATAAGTATGTAGATAGCGTTTGATTTTTTTCGTCCTACATTGGGAAGTATATATGAACGATTTTTTCTCAATTTCTTTTAAACTAGTTTTAGGAAAATGATGAATATATGTTACGTAGAAAATAGCCTTAGCTATCATAAGCACTCATTAGTATGTTTTCCTGTTGTGAATGTGTAAATTATCTTAGGTTTTATTAAACTCATAAGCACATTAGATCAAAATTATTTTTTTATATGTTCCAAAAAGAACACTTTGTCTTGCATCAAATGTAATTGATCCTGAAGCAGTGTAATCACAATTACTCACTTTCTTAATTGGCCTGCCCAAAATCAGAAAATGGAAACCGATCGACAGTGTTTAAATCAATAGCTTTATAGTAGTGTTAGAGGGGGTATGGAGATAGCAGTAATGGGTAGATCAATTGGTGTTAGATGCCAATCACTGACTGTGCCTTTTGCATAGTAAATAGCACTTTTTGCTTAGTGATGTGTTGTATTAGTCTTGGTAGTTCAATAAAGAGGGGGGAAAAAGCAAGAATAGCTGATATTGAATTTTTTCCTTGAAATACATTATAGAAATCGATAGGTAAAATTATGGGTAATAAGAACATATTTGGCAAGAAGCCTTCAGAAATGCTGAGAACATGGATTATAAGCATTTCAGGTACACTTACACTTATTAAAAGAAAAGAAACGAATAAAATGATTCTACCTTAGTCTCTAGGTTAATTCTGTATCATTATAGTTATACATATATATAGATAGAACTATTATATGTAGTTATGTAAGTACTTGATAAGTGTTAATGTCTCTTCTTTTGCTTTGCATTTTAAATGGTCATCAAATTAAGTCCTTGATTAAATTTATTGAGATTTAAAGTGTATATGATATACATAAATGTATATCTCTATCTCTCTAAAAGTAGATGCAGTGCATAAACAGGTCTCATGCTTATGATCAGCAGATATTAATGTGGTAACTAGTATGAAGAATAATATGTCTTGGCTCAAGTAAGAGGGCTGAGCACTAGCAACCACCCTTCTTTTTTGCCCCAAATTTATTAAAAAGACAGAAACACATTCATTCTTTAAAAGAGAATGAGTACTAAAAACAAAATGAAAGGATGTCATTAGTTCACCAGAAATTGTGAAGAATTGTTGGCAGTTAGAAAGTAAATGGTAGCATATAAACAATAACAGAGAAAATTATAACCACAGAGCAAGTCTAGCAGAATATCATGTGGAAAATAAACAAGTGAAAAGTTAGAGTACGACAGTCATGAGAAACTGGAGAACTACTTCCAACTTCTAGTTCCCCAACCTTACCCTAGCAGCAGGCAACATTTACATTTAGTCAGAGACCTAAAAATTACACTGTAAGGAAAATGAACTACTTTCCTGGAAGGACTTACGGTGTGGATATGGGGGCCTAAGATAACAGCAGGGTTTGAGTTTGTAGGAAGGAGACAAGGATAATCAGATATGAGATGAAATGCAGCTCTATCCAAAAGAGTAATATTCTCAAGATCTCTACCACTAAGCAAAGTCAGTCTTTAACTTGTTGGGGGAGATGAGACCTTTGCCTCTCTGCCTCCCAACTTCATGTCCACATAACCAGTCACATTTCACCCATAAGGAAACATAAGTCAGCCCACCAGGGGAGAGGAAACCCACTGTGTATTGAGCAATTGCAGTATACTAGGCATTGTCCTAAACACTTGTGTTAATTTATTTGATTCTCAGAACAATCCCATAAGTTTTATTATCCCCCATTTTTAGGGGTGAACACACTGAGGCATAGAAAGAGTAAGAAACTTGTCTAAAATATAACTAATATGTAGCAGAACCCTTGTGTATGTTAATTAAGCCAGTCTTTCATTATGAATATAAATGCTCAGCTTACAAGAACCAGACTTTTGAGAGGAAGCATCATTTTGAAAGAGAAGGCTCATGGTGACTACAAAGATTCAGCCATGAAGGGATTAGACAATTTGAGAAGGAGAAGAGATAGCTTTATTTTATTTTATTTTATTTTATTTTATTTTATTTTATTTTATTTTATTTTATTTTGAAGAGATAGCTTTAAAACCTAAAACTATCTGATTCAGGAGAACACTGTATCTGTAAAGCAAGAACATATTTCTTGCTTTGAAACAGAAGCAATTAGAAATTTTTAAATGTATTCTTGGAAATTTAAAAACATAGTGCCACAAGAGATTCAGTAGATGTATAATAGCACACAGCTGAGTACTGATTTAGCGTTCTGGAAGAGCAAATCACTGAAATCAACTGGAATAGAGAGCAAAAAGAGATGGGAACTATGCAAGTAAGGGTAAAAGAATCAGTTTATCTAATAAATCTAGAAGGAAAGAGAAGAAACATTGAGGGAAGAAATAAACTATAGATGAAAAATTTTCCCAAGTAAAAGAAATACACAAGCCTTCAGATTAAAAGGACTCATCAAAGGTCAGGCAGAATGAATGTGAATAACAATCAGAAAGACCATGCCTGGTGGAATTTTTTTTTTTTTAAGATTTTATTTATTTATTCGTGAGAGACACAGAGAGAGAGGCAGAGACACAGGCAGAGGGAGAAGCAGGCTCCATGCAGGGAGCCCGATGCGGTACTCGATCCCGGGTCTCCAGGACCACGCCCTGGGCCAAAGGCAGGCGGTAAACCACTGAGCTACCCGGGCTGCCCGAATCTGACTCTTGATTTCAGCTCAGATCATGATCTCACGGTCTAGAGATCGAATCCTGTGTTGGGCTCTGCACTCAGCATGGAATCTGCTTGGGATTCTCTGTCACCCTCTCCCTCTGCCAGTCAATCAATAAAATCTTTAACAAAAAAGAATGACAGAAAAATTGAGGATAACAAAATGAAATATATAAGTATGTGTGTATATGTTTATTATCAGAAAGATAATAGAAAATGGGGCAATACTAATACTAGAAAAATTTTAAAAGCACTTCATACTAAGAAAATGTTCTACTCATTGCATTCCTCCACAACAATATAAGTTACAAACTTTTCAGTAACATAGCTTTATAATACATAAAGCAAAAAGTAATGAAATTCTAGGAGAAATTGACAAAGCCATTTGTTAACAAATCTAAGAGGAAGAGAGATATTTAGATAAGCATTCAGGTAAATATAGATATACACATAACATTATAAAAATTTAGTAATTCAGTTTCTGACTTGATCTAAGATATGAGTATTTGCAAAGAATTTCTTTTTTCCTGAATACAAAAAATACACATTTTTTTAAAAAGCAAAGAATTTTCCAAAAAAAATTAGAAAATCTTTAGGCTAATAGGATTAGAGAAAAAAAAAAGATACAAGAAAGATTAGAAAAGAGGAAGGTGGTAAAAAAAAAAAACAAGATCTTCTGAATTACAAAATAATATTATATGTAATTCTATACTAATAAATTGGAATAGATGAAATGGTTTCCTAGAAAAAATGTTAAGAATAAAATTGATTAAATTGTATCAGAACTGGGATACCTGGGTTGCTCAGTGGTTGAGCATCTGCCTTCAGCCCGGGGTGTGATCCTGGGATCCAGGATCGAGTCCCACATCCGGCTCCTTGCAGGGAGCCTGCTTCTCTATCTGCCTGTGTGTGTGTGTGTGTGTGTGTGTGTGTGTGTGTCTCATGAATAAATAAATAAAATTTTTTTAAAAAGGTGTATCAGAACTTTAGGAAAGAAATCATCTCTATATTATTTAAACTTTTCTATATCAAAGAAAAATAAGGAAAATATCCATGTCATTCTACAAAGCTCAACATCACCCTGATTTATTTTTAATTTTCATTTATTATTTATTTATTTGAGAGAGCTAGCACAAGCGAGTAGGGAGGGGCAAAGGAAGAGGGGGAAGCAGACTCCTTACTGAGAAAGGAACCCCACTGGGGCCTTAATCCCAGAACCCTTAGATCATGACCTGAGCCAAGGGCAGACACTTAACTGACTGAGCCACCCAGGCGCCCCCACCCTGATTTTAAAGCCCGAAAGGATAGCACATGAGTGTACATACCACTTGGCATTATAAATTCATATAATTTCTGGGCTTTACAAGTTACCTATTACCACATGAAGTAGCAGAAGCATTCTCTTCTAAGAAAAGCAAAGGAAGGTTACCATTTTCAACACTATTTCACATTATATGAAAGTTCTAGCCAATATAGAAAGACAAGTAAAAACAAAGGTAGAAATCCTAAAAAGGAAGAGAGTAAATTATCATTTTTATCTAGTATAATTATCACCTAGAAAGTCTTAGAATCAACAGAAAATCTATTTAATGAGTTTAGAAAGGTGGTACAAATCATTAAATGGAAATCATGAACATTTCTATATAACAAGAGTGACCAATTTAAAAACATTATGTATAAAATTATTCTATTTATAAGACTAGCAAAAGGAATAAATGAACAAGAAATACCTATGTAGGAATTAAAAAAAAATGCCTGAAACTTTCCTGAAGGTCATAAAAAGAAGATATAAGTAAAATAATACATATACTATGTTCCTAAGTGGGAGACAGTACTTTTCTTCAAATTAATCTTCAACTTTTAGTGTGATTGTAGGCAAATTCCAGTAGGGCTTTTCAGGGAACTTGACAAATATTTAAAATTCAACTAGAAAAGAAAATGTCATAAATCATAAAAAATTTTAAAAGTATTTCAATGTAATATACACAAATGCTTTCATACTCTGGGGGCAGAAGTCTTAGGCAAGATACAATACTCAAATGTAAAGAGAAAAATGATCAAGTTTGACTATTAAAATTTTTAAACTTCTCTACAAAGAAGAAAAAGTAGATACCATAACAGATAAGAAATGGTGAGAAAATATTGCAGTATATGTAGCAGACAAAAATTTAATAACCAGAGAGTGACTGAGAGAGTTACTTACATAACTCTCAGTTACTTGATGGAATTCAATAGAAAAGTGGAGAAAGGCTAAGAATAGGCAGTTTACAAGAAAAGAAATGTAAATAGTCGGTAAACATAAGATGTTCAACATCGCTAGTAGCAGAGAAAGCAAAATTAAAACATTTTACCAGTCAGATTGGCAAAATTTTTAAGTAAGCTTAGTATCTGACATTGACAAGATAGAGACATGTATTGTGGTATACTGTTTATGGGACTTTAATTGACCCCACCTTTTTTAGGGCAGTTTGGCCCTATCAAAGTGCTAAATGTTTGTTCTCTTCTGTAAACAGTTTCTTCTTCAGGGTATCAGAGCTAGGGAAATACTGGTGCTTGTGCAGAAGAAAATAGATCTAGCTAAGGGTATTAAGTAAGCATTGTTTATGGTAGCAATGATTGCAAATGAGAATCAAGAGGGGAATGCTGAAATAAATTATGACACAACCCTATTCTCTGTGTAGATTTTGAGTATCTACTATGCATTAAGCACTATATTGGCTATGTTTTTTCATTTAATCATTAAAAGTCACCTGTAAGGTAAATGCCATTTATCTTAACTTCATAGATAAGGAAACTTGAGTTTCACTATGGTCAGACTCCTTGCCCTTTTCTCTTACTTAGAAATTTTACCAATTTGTATCCTATGAGTCTGTAAAATGAAATTATATGTAATACAAGTATGTGCATTACAGTTAAATATAACAGGTAGAATCTTATATTACATTAAACTATTATGCCATTTGGGGGTACCTGGGTGGCTCAGTGGGTGAGTTCCTGCCTTCTGCTTGGGGATGATCTCCTGGGATTGAGTCCCATGTGGGGCTCCCTGCATGGAGCCTGCTTCTCCCTCTGCCTATGTCAGTGCCCCTCTCTCTGTGTCTCTCATGAATAAATAAAATATTTTTTTAAAATACAAAAATAATAAACTATTAGGCCATTTGATCACATGTAATGAGGCTACTTAGAGCTGCATAATATTAGTACTTTGTTGATCTCTTAATTCCAATAGATGCACATCTGTCATTACTCATTTTCACCATTCCCTATACATGTCAAGATATCTATATTTAGCCCCACATTCAACCAGAGGGAGATGAGAAGAAAAAGAGGTGGGGGAAAAAGAGAAGGAAACCCAACAAGGGGAGAGAAGTGAACAACAAAAAAGGACAAAATGGCAGAAAAGGAGGCACATAAAAAACTGTGGAGGACATGCTAGAACACTAATATAAATGAAAGTAAAATTTCCCTGAATTAAAGAGGGAAAATTCCACCTGACTTGATTCTAAGTCAAACCTTGCTTAGAAGCTGACACTGGCAGGACGGTGGCTCAGTGATAGAACGTCTGCCTTTGGCCCAGGGCGTGATCCTGGAGTCCCAGGAGCAGGTCCCACTTCGGGCTCCCTGCATGGAGCTTGCTTCTCCCTCTGCCTATGTCTCTGCCTCTCTCTTGGAGTCTCTCATGAATAAATAAAATCTTTATTTAAAAAAAAAAGCTGACACTGGCTTATGAAGTAGGTTATATGCTTGTTATATTAGATTTTGCATTCAGTTGTGTGTAGCAAAAACCCAACTCTAGTGGCTTTACCAAATGGGGTTTATTATTCTGCTAGTACAAGAGCAGAGGTCAGCAGTTAAGAGCTGCTGGAGTAGCTCTACAATGGCTTCAGGGCTTTCCAGCATTTGTTATTTTGTGGAGTTTTTTTCCATGTGCTAATTACATTAGCAAGTGCCTGCCATCCTCCTGGTCACAATATGGCTGCTCTACTTTCAGGTTTCTATCTACATTCCAAGCAAAAAAGGGAAAAAGAAAAAAAATGAAGTGATCTGGAGAGAAGAGCCATGTAGGAAAAGCCAAACTCTCCTAGAAATGCCTGGCAGGCTTCCGTGTATGCTTCATTGGTTGTAACTGGGTTACTTGATCACTCCTAAAGAGAGACTGAGAGATACGATGCTCCATTTGGGCACATTGTCTACCTGAACAAAGTCAGGATTAGGTCAGTAAAGAAGAAAAAAAAAGTATTTGAGTAAGCATCGAGTAGTATCTGCCACAACAGTGCCCCAATTTTATTTACATTTGCTTCATAAGACCTATTTTGGATGAACTTCTATCTTTGGTTTTTCAAAGATAATTATGTTAACCATTTTACCAACTACAGAAAATAAAATATCATTAGCCAAAAGCAACAAAAACAAAACATACCCAGTCAAGTTGAGTCATATATATGTCGCAAATTGCTAGTGGGGATATTTCAGGATCACATTTTCCCCCAAAACTTAAACTTGCTCTTTACTCACCTACATTTTCATGTATGCTTTTCCTTCTTTCCCTGATCTCCCACCCTTCTCCCTGGGAGTCAGAGCTATACAGCTACCTTTTTTTGTTTGTTTGAAGGTTTTAATTATTTATTTGGAAGAGAGATCCAGAGGTCACAAGCAGGGTTGGAGAGGGAAGGGGGAGAGGGAAATACAGACTCCCTGCTGAGCAGAGAGCCTAACACAAGGCTTGACCCCAGGATCCTGGAATCTGGACCTGAGCTGAAGGCAGACACTGACTGAGGCCCCCCAAGCACCCCTGTACAGCTACCTTTAATCCAGGGCACAAATGATACCTCAGGACTGTTGGGAAGGACAGTTTGGAAGGAATCATTTAAGCCGTAATTAAAAAGAAAATAAAGTAACAATAATGTAATAAATATAATTTAACCCAATGGTCTCCTGATTTAATTGTATTCCTAATTTTTTTTTAATAATATTTTTTTATTTATTTATGACAGTCACACAGAGAGAGAGAGAGAGGCAGAGACACAGGCAGAGGGAGAAGCAGGCTCCATGCACCGGGAGCCTGACGTGGGATTCGATCCCGGGTCTCCAGGATCGCGCCCTGGGCCAAAGGCAGGCGCCAAACCGCTGCGCCACCCAGGGATCCCTGTATTCCTTTTTTTTTTTTTTTTTGTATTCCTAATTTAATTGTATTCTTCTATTAGTAAAATACTTCTGTGCACCTCCTTACATGTATAAATATATTTATACATATAAATTTATATGTATGTCATATAGTTCATATATAATATATTCTTATATATTATACATAAATTATATATACGCATGTGTATGTATATTTGTGTGTGTGTCTGTATATAGACATGCACACTTACCATTTACTCCATCATCTTTTACATATTTCTTCTAATGTGACTTAGCCTTCCACTATATCAGGTATAGTCTCATCCTTCAAGTGTCCTACCCTCAATACTTCTTGCGGTCATAACCACTCCTCCTGTGCTGCTTTGGGAAGAGCCAGGAGGATGCTGACTGGTTCACCTTGTTCTCGTGCTATTAATCCCAACCTCATCTAGCTCCTCTGAGGCCTTGCTCCATCAGGTATTCCTTAGTTTTTTCCTCTCCACTGGCTCTTTCCCTTCAGGCCGTGAACATGCTAGGGCTTTGTTAAGCTTTCTTTTGCCTCTGCATCCTCACAAAGCTTCTACTGTTTTCTGTCCATCTTTCCAGTCTTCCTGTTCACCCTTCAACTCATAGCATTCTGCTTTTTTCCTTCCATCTCAACTGCCTTGCTGGGGTCTGCAGTAACACTTGCTGCTTTTTATTCCTCTTTGCATTATTTGACACACACATTTTCTTCCTGACCACTCTTTCCCAGTTTCTTTTTTTTTTTTAATTTTTATTTATTTATGATAGAGAGAGAGAGAGAGAGAGAGAGGGAGGCAGAGACATAGGCAGAGGGAGAAGCAGGCTCCATGCACCAGGAGCCTGACGTGGGATTCGATCCCGGGTCTCCAGGATCGCACCCTGGGCCAAAGGCAGGCGCCAAACCGCTGCGCCACCCAGGGATCCCTCTTTCCCAGTTTCTTCTGCAAGTTGCAGTTCTTCATTTCTATTTAAATGTAGGTCCTCCCCAGATTTCCACCTTATCCTTTCTATTGTTTATCCTTTTTTTTTTCTCTCTGATCTTATCTCTTTGTAAGGCTTCAGCTCTTCCCTTTACCTTTCTATTACTTCCAAACTCATATATACTGCCCTGACCTCTTTTCTGATTCTTGATTTGTATTTCCAGTTATTTGCTAAATATCTCTTCCTGAATAATTCAGTGGTACTCAAAATAGAGCATGATTAAAGCCAAATCATCTTGTTTAATCCCCAAAACTCTACTACTTCACTAGTTGTCATTCTCCCAGTTTTTCCCATTAGAAGTTTCAAAGTCCCTTCCATCCATCACCATATCTGTCCCTTCTGATTCTAAAATACCCCCATCTTCCCTGTTCTCAGTCTAGGAGTGCAGTGTTATAGAGCAGAATAAAAAAATATATATTTCTAAAGCAGCATTATATAGCAGACTGTGGAGTAGGATAGACCAGAGTGCAGATCCCAGTATTGCCACTTGGTAGCTGTGTGACCTTGGATGTGCTTTTTGACTTCTCATCAATAAGTTGGAGGGTAACAGAAGCTACCTCTTAGGATCATTATTGCTAGAAATTACTAAAATTAAACACAATGTAAAACCCCTACCTAGACTATTAAATTAGATTCCTAATGAATCTACTTCCTTAGATTTCTACTCTACTACATCTTAGTAGATGTAGTAGAGTTTCTGAAATACAGTGGGATCATTTATTTTCCTGTGTCAAAAATCTCTGGTTGTTTTCCTTGTTGCTTCAGGAAACATTGAAACCCCTTTGTCTTAGTTATATGAGTGAAGTAATCCTATACTTTGTCATACAAATCAGGACACTTTAGAGAGTGAAAGGAGTCCAGGACAACAGCCACAAACTGGGACTGTCCTGGGAGAAATGGAGATGAATGGTAATGAATGTATATGGGATTCTTTATAGTGCACCCCCAGCCTCATCTATTGACATACCACACTGCTCACTGTTCCCAAAACAGGTCTAGAATACCTAGTACACCCCTTTCTCTGCTCTTGGAAATGTATCTTTACCTCACACCTGTAGAATTAATCAGTCCCTCTTCTGTGAACTATAATACTCTGTACATATCTTTGATGTAGCATTTACCATTTTTATGAACATAATTGAACTCTTCCTCTCTCACTGACCTGTAAGCTTTTAGAGTCAGTCTCACTTGTCTTTTAAAGACAGTCCCCAGGGAGATCTGGGTGGCTCAGTGGTTGAGTGCCTGCCTTTGGCTCAGGGTGTGATCCCGGGGTTCTGGGATAGAGTCCCACATCTGGCTCTCTGTAGGGAGTCTGCTTCTCCCTCTGCCCATGTCTCTGCCTTTCTCTCTGTCTCTCATGAATAAATAAATAAAAATATTTGAATAAATCAATCCCCAGGTACTTGTACAGTACATGGGATCTAGTTTGTATTCAGTAAATTTATATTGAATTAATAAATCAGATTTGTTAGTTTTCCTTAGACAATCCACATGTGAATAATTCAAAACATTCTTTTTTTTAGTCTAGTCTTTGCCTTGCTCCATAAAAAAATATCAGGCAGCTTATAAGAATATAGTTTATAATAGCATAAACATGATTTTTTTTCATTTTATTTATCCCTACCGCACCCTTCAATGAAGTGTCTTAACCTAATGTTTGTTAGTTTTTTACCCACAGTCCCCATCTCCCTGTCCACCTTCCCACTGGCCATGAAATGCAGTTCTCACATGAATGTAGAAGTCCTTTTGGGGACAAAAGCTTTCCTGATAAAAAGAATCAGATCTGGTTGGCTCACATATTTACTACTCACTCTTCCATTGTCACTATTTCTTCTTAAGCAGAATGTGAAAATGGTACCTAGACATGCAGCAGCCATCTGGCAATCATGAGGATGAAAGACAACACACTAGGGATGGTGGAGTTGAAAGCTAGAATAACCTAGGTCCCCAACAGCATCTTTAAGCCATTGAAGCAGCCTTTGGTAACTCAAGGATTTGTTGTATACTAGACAATGTGTGCATAGTATTAGTTTGATTTTCTGCTTATTTGCAGCCAAACACATTCCTGATAGACTCATCAACCTAACTTGAAACATGTAACCTAAAAAAATTCTAAAGAACTTTTAATAAGTTTTTAGAGAGTAGTATGTCCTAAGATTAAAATAAATGCACTCAGTATTACTATTCTATCTGATATGGGTACAGAGTTGCCTTTCCTACATTATTCATATCCTGTCATTTGAAATAACAACTTAGCACGTGTTGATCAATATTAATGAATACCACTACTAAAAATGAGTTTTTGTTTTAAAAAAGCAAGTTTGCAGATGAGGTGTTACTTTATTAGTACATATCTAAACACAATATGGTCACTCTATTTTATTTTTTACTAAAAACTAATATTTTTAAAAGAGATCTTAACCATTTAAGACTAAAGCACTCCATTTTCTACACTTGAAATGTACAAAGTAAAGAGAAAATACTACTTCTCTATAAGCTGCATGAAGCATTCCTTTGGTAGTAATGAGTATGTATACCCATGATGCTTACCTGTTTTTAAAGGTTCTACATCAGGACGCCTGGGTGGCTCAGAGGTTGAGCATCTGCCTTTGGCTCAGGGCTTGATCCCAGGGGTCCGGGAGTGAGTCCCGCATTGGGCTTCTTGCACAGAGCCTGCTTCTCCCTCTGCCTATGTCTCTGCCTCTCTCTGTACATCTCTCATGAATAAATAAATACAAAATCTTAAAAAAAAAATTCTATATCAAATGGTGTAGTTACTATAACTGCATATTTCTGTTAAAAAAAAAAAAAGTTTTCCAACTCATAGAGATACATTTCTCTGCAAATAGTGTTGGGGAATTTTTCAAGCCTTTTTATTTTTTTTTTAAGTTTTTTAAGATTTTATTTATTTATTCATGAGAGACAGAGAGAGAGAGAGAGGCAGAGATACAGGCAGAGGGAGAAGCAGGCTCCATGCAGGGAGCCCAATGTGGGACTCCATCCTGGGTCTCCAGGATCAGGCCCTGGACTGAAGGCGGCGCTAAACCGCTGAGCCACCCGGCTGCTCTTTCAAGCCTTTTTAGCTGTTCTAGTTAAGCCAAGATCTTATATGGTATATGCTGACATATGCTTTCATCACATCTATTCAACTAGCATAGTATTAAAGAGAATCTTTATTTATTAAGCATTTAGTCAGCTTTGATGTGTTTTTCTCTTAGTACCAAGGACGATTGCTTCAATGTTAATATTCAGCCACCTGTTGGAGAACTGCTTTTACCTGTGGCCATGTCAGAGAAAGACTTTAAGAAAGAGCAAGGTGAGAAATTAACTACAATTTACTAGAAATTGGCATCCCAAATAATATGTACTCTTCTTCTATCTGGTCTCTAAAATAAATTACCATATATACATAGCCATTAACAAATGTCAATGAATCATCTTCTAGTTTTTGGTAATCCTTTACTTCCATAAAATAACCTTAAAAAGGATATGTTTGTCTACATTCCTGGAATACATGAAAATTGATTACTATGTCTTTAAAATAATAAATTGACTCTTAATTTTTCACTTCTGGGAATTATGAGTTTGTCAACCTAATGATGTACTTATGTGTTTTGCATTAGTGAAAATGTGAGGGATTTGAAACTTACCAAAGTTCTGCCACTATAAATGTTATGTCTCTGTATTTTCTTTTACTATAGAACTGTTTCTCATGTCCCACTAATATATTTCTCCCTGCACACATTAGAGTGCCTCACTCTTCAAAATAAAGTCCTAATTATAGCTTTAAAATGCCTCCATTTTCTTTTGACCTAATTCTATAGTAAAGAAATGCTGTGTTTGTCTGGCTGTATCAGAGCTGAAATATTTTTAAATACGCACCTAAGAAGAAAATATTTTCAGCAGAATGGAAGTATTAGTTTGTTGTGCTTGCCCCAGAGTCCACCATAACTACTAATAAAAATGAATTTTATTTTTTATATGAATAAGGGGAAATAACTGTGACTTCATGTATTTAATTGAAGATAATATAAAACTAGGGCATATTTAAATAGCATAGTGTGCAATTTCTTAAAGTTTATGTGAGGGTAGGCTGTTTTTCTTTTTACAGGGATTATCATACAAAGATTCCTTCATTTTGAGGTTGTTAAACCATATATGTCATGTTTCTAGAAAGTACTGGTCACATACAAATATCTTTACCTAAGGAGAAACATATGCTTCCTGGCACTCTATCATTATAGTGCCAAAGATCTTTTTTTGTCCTTCTTTTCTTTTTTTACTTTTTCTTTTTTTAAGGCCATTGCAATCCACAGTGTTCCCAAGACCTTGCAGAAGAATCTCACAAAGAAAATTTCATACAAGACTGTAAATTAATAGTAATCTTGGGCAGCCCCGGTGGCTCAGCGGTTTAGCGCTGCCTTCAACCCAGGGCATGATCCTGGAGACCCAGGATCGAGTCCCACATCAGGCTCCCTGTGTGGAGCCTGCTCCTCCCTCTGCCTGTGTCTCTGCCTCTCTCTCTCTGTCTCTCACGAATAAATAAATAAAATCTTTTAAAAAATTAATAGTAATCTTTTGGGATCCCTGGGTGGCGCAGCGGTTTGGCGCCTGCCTTTGGCCTAGGGCACGATCCTGGAGACCCAGGATCGATTCCCACGTCGGGCTCCCAGTACATGGAGCCTGCTTCTCTCTGCCTGTGTCTCTGCCTCTCTTTCTCTCTCTGTGACTATCGTCAATAAATAAAAATTAAAAAAAAAAAATATTAAAAAAAAATTAATAGTAATCTTTTATTTTCTGCCTTATTTTTAAATGATAAAAAAGAATGACTAAATCCCTCTTTGCATTTGCTTTTCTTGGAAGTTGATTATTGCTATAGAAGAAATCATCTTTGTGATTCTATGATTTTATTTTTCTATTGATGAATTGATGCTTACATTTGCTATTCTTACCCTTTGCTGGCTAAAGCCTGCCTCTCTGCTTTACACCTGCTCAGCAAAACCAGGTGAGTGGCACATAAGTGACTGCGTAAGGCTTTGGCACATTTATTGTTAAGGGGATATTTTTTTTTTTTTTAAATGCAGCTAAAATATATATCTATCTAAAGCAGCAGATTATTGTTTACCCTTTCTATCCCTCAGCTTTGGTTTAGAATACTTGATATTTCGATTAAGTGTTTTGTGCTCTGCTGTGACTGAGGGATTTTTCCCTGACTAGCCATACAGAACCGTAAGCGCATGAGAGAGGTGCGCTTGCAGAACAGCTGTGGTCCTCTGTGGAGTTGTTGCCAAAATTCCTTTTTCTTCTGCCATTTTACTTCTATGGTTGTTGATTATTTGTCTGAATAAATCTGGCAGCTGTTTGCTATGTTTAATAGAGCAGAAAGGCTACTCTGAATAAAGCTATTTGAAAATTTGTTTATATGAAGTATTTGTAAATCCTTGCAAGTCTCTTGGCATTTCTGTATCATTCTTTCTGTCTTCCTGAATTCATTCTTTGATATGGGACTTGATGCTGGCAAATTTACCACAGCTTTAAAGAGTCTTTTCAATAGCATCTTTTTAGTTATAGATTTCAGCTGGTTTGGTAATCGAGGTCTCAATTCTGAACCTTACACATGTATTCTTTTATTATACTACTCTAGGAAGAGCTTAGCTTATTTCAACAAATGATACCTAGAAAGGACTCGCTAACTGAAAATCTTAAACATCCATTTCCTCAGATTTTATCAGTGCAAACTTCTGGATAGTAAAATACTAGTAAAGTTATGAAGTACCTATGTGTCATTGCGTGCACACATTACATAATTTTCTACTTCAAATAAAATGAACTTAGATACTTAGTACCTCATTTCACAGGGCCTGTGTTTTTAAGACTCAAGAAATGTATTAAATGCATTAATTAGAATTTAACTGGAAAAATTCTAAATAAAAAACATGAGGAATATACTTCTATTTTTATACTAAAGATGTACATAATTAAAAGTTTGTACCATATTAAGAGTGCATCTAATACATCGCGCATATTAATTTTTTTTAAAACAGAAAAGGTTTCATTTCTGATACGCAGCCTGATCTGTCATTGTTTTTCAGTTGTTGCATTTAGAGTTTCATGGCTAAACATGAGTCAGGTTGGTGGTCAAAGTGCTTGCTAAAAGACTTTTATCCTATGTATTGAAGTTAACTATAATACTCGTATTAAGAACTTGAAATGAGATGCATGATTTTTCTCATTGAGTTTGGAGCATTGCAGAGTTAAGTGATCTAGCTATGGAATGATTTTGGTGCTGAAAATAACGTGAGACCTTCTCAAAAAAAATTTGGTTTCTTAAGGCAGTTTTAATAATTATGAGACATAAGCCAGCTGTTCATTTCAAACTGCCTCCTCTTACTCATTTTCTTCGTATGTTAAATCTAAAACTTAGAAAAAAATTTTAATTTTATTTTCTTATATTGATTTACATTTTAGCAATTAAGTACAGCTGATGAACGTAAATTAAGTACTCTGTCCCTCTGCCTCTCCAAAATTTAGGTGAATTCTAATGAAGCAACAAATTCTGTAGTCTGACAGTTTTAAAATATTTTCCTGGTGACTTTACCTTTGTTATGTATGAGCAGCCTATATGGTATCTAAAATCAGTTTTTTATAGGAGAAACTTATAATGATACCTTGGCATATTTTTCTTTCTCGTTAATTTGAGAATTCCTGATATATTTTCATTTAGAAAAATCTCTGGTTTAAGAAACCTAGAATGTTTACTTAATTTTATTATGATTTATGCATCCATCTTATGGTTTCCTAGCTAGTAAGATGCTAATTCTTTAAATGGTCAGACATTTACTATTTTCTGGCCCTTAACTACCACAAGCAATCATATTTGATGCCCCTTAATTAGAGCACCTTTTTTTCTTTCCAGGTTCTTTTTCCACCTCAGCAATCGAGACAATACATTTGCTTACCATGCTGCTCTCCTAAGTGTTCTTTTGCATGTAAATTAATCTTGATTCAGTTTACACTGTCATGCTGAGTGGTACAAATTGCCTATAACAATAAAACAGCATGAGTTAAAAATAAAGGGGGGTGGGAAGGCAGATTGAATGTGTGCCTTACTTGATAGGATGTTACTTTGCTTTATGCCAATACATTAGCTGACGATAATGAATCTTCTGTTCTGAAAAGCATGGTTTAGTTGATTTTTTAAATTTTACTTCAATGGAGCAGTACCTTGTCTTTTATAGACCAAGTTAGACAAACCATTAATGACAAGAGTGTTAAGGTTAAATATGAAGCAATGCATTCACTTCTCTGAGTGCTATCCATCTTTCCATTTACAGGAGCTTGACAAAAGTACTGGCTTTGTACAACATTTCCTTTAATTACATGCTGCGGGAAACAGGCTTTTAACATAAACATAGTTGCATTCATTTATTCAGCAGTTGCTCTTCAATAGAGCTTAATGGAGAAGGTTTAAATCCTAAATGAGTACACACATCTCTCAGCAGTGTTATGTCAGCATCCACTGTGCTTTACTTAAAAGCAGTGTTTGACTGCTTGTGTAGTTTTTAAAGCTTTTGCCTAATATTGAAGTTAAACAGTCTAAGACAGAACATAGTGTCCCCAAGTTTGAAAGTGGTTAGTAAAAACTGCTTTTTGGTAAAAGCTAGATAAGTCTTTTTACAGTATTAGGCTTTCATATCTTTGTGCTGCTAATCATAGGGGTTCTTTTAAATTTCAGGTTGCATTTGCAGTAAATAACTAAATTAAATATATAGCCCTGAAGGTTCAGGGCCTTTTGAAAACATAAAATCAAATTTTACCATTTTCATGAATTTTGTAAACTATTGTGCACATATCAAATGTTTCAAAAGATTATCATTTTTACTAGATACCATTAGATGTCAATGACTTATATCACAGTTCAAGGTAGATGGCATTTATTATAATTATTTTGGTTTTTTTTAACCTCGGTACTAAATTTCAATATTTGTTCTAAGTGGCATGTTACTGAATTCGTTCACTGAACATTTTTACATGAGATTCTGATATTAATGACATGTCATGTTAACCATATGGGTTTTGTTCATAATTTTGCTTAGCTTTTTTTCTTAAATATCAATTTTAAATGTCTTTGGAACTTAAGGTTTTCCATTCACATTTTTTCCTTTGCTTCCAAATGTATTGCTTCAGAAATTTCGGTTGGTGTTTTTGTAATTAATATATAGTCCCATTCATTAGGCAAATACTATTATATTTAGAGATAAATATAATATAGCTGTTTAGATACGTGTGCATTTTTTAGAACCACGTTAACTGTTCAGTGACTTTAAGTCATTGCTAAGATACCTTTGATCCATCAGTTGAGGCCTTTCATCAGGTAATGGTGCTGGTTATTCCAGACTCACTTTCATTTGTTTGTAGACAGCATTTGGCAAGAGAGATCTATGAATGAAAAGGAGAGGGGGAAAGAATTCTTAAAAAGTAAAAGCGTGAATAGTTAACATAGTCTAAATTAATTGGGTATATTTTTTAAAAGGGACTGTAAATGAATAACATCTTTGTGGTTCCACATTTGTATCTTATAGTATTGAAAATCAGATATATTAAGAGTTAAGTTCCACTGCATTTTAAAATACATTTTCCTACACAATAAGGATTTAAAATTTTTTATAACATTTGCAGTTATTTTAATTCTATGATAATTATCTTGAAAATTATATTCTGGAGTGGCGGGTTTTTTTGGAAAAAAAATTTTTAATTTTGGTTATGAACTTAATAGTTTTATTGTAATTGTCATAAAGAAATTAGTAAAGGGAGCCTTCTTTTGCTTTTACAGGGATGCTAACAGGAATGAATGAAACTTCTACTGTAATCATTGCTGCACCACAGAATTTCACTCCCTCTGTGATCCTTCAGAAGGTTGTAAATATAGCCAATGTAGGTGTAGTCCCTTCTGGCCAAGATAATATATACAGGTAGGTTTATCAACATGTGATATGGAGATAAGTTATGTATATATATGTACATGTAAATATGTAATTTTCAATTCACAGTTTTCCTTGAAAATAATAACCCTGAGACACCTGGGTGACTCAGTGGTTGAACATCTGCCTTCAGCTCAGGGTGTGATCCCGTGGTCCCAGGATCGAGTCCCACATCGGGCTCCAGTCCCACATCGGGCTCCCTGCATGGAGCCTGCTTCTCCCTCTGCCTGTGTCTTTGCCTCTCTCTCTCTGTGTCTCTCATGAATAAGTAAATAAAATCTTTAAAAAAAAAGAAAAGAAAAGAATAACCCTGAGGGATGCCTGAGTGGCTCAGTATTTGAGCACCTGCCTTCAGCCCATGGCATAATCCTGAAGTCCTCGGGATGAAGTCCCACATCGGGCTCCCTGCATGAAGCCTGCTTCTCTCTCTGCCTATGTCTCTGCCCACCCTACCACCCCCACCCCATCTCTCTTGAATAAATAAATAAAAATCTTTAAATAATAATAATAATAACCCTGAAACCTGTATCTGCCCTCCCTCTCTTTGTTTCTGATGAGATATTTAATTGATTGATTTGTGTTAAGGCTCTCTTCCTATTTCATGGAATCCTTAGTACACTGGAATGGACTATCCTGAAGGGCAGTGTACTTGGGTTTTATAATAGTTTGGTGATTTGTAAAGTTACCTTTTATGAGATACAGTTGAGAATTTATCCTATTTCACCAGATTCAGTGGATTTCCAGGAAGAACTATTTTATAAAGCAGTGCGATTGTACTTTTTCACTTGAAATGGAAGAAGTTTGGGTACCACATTCAGAGTGATTTTTACAGTGATCCCTTAAGAGAGATCCCAGTAATTAAGGAGCTTTTAGAAAACCAACGTAGGGCCAAATGCAGCTTCTATTTCTTAGACCAGATATATCTTCACCACCCAGCATCTAAAGCATGAGATCCAAGTCATTTTCCTTAAAGGTAGGAGAAAATGTGATTAATATGGTTGCCCTGTTTGTGATCTTATATGTGCCAGTGGCTTGAAATGAAAGTAAAGATAAAAATGATTGCCTTAAACAAACATGCAGTTATTACTTAGTCTTCTGTGAGCTCAAAGGAATTCATTAATTCCATCTTTAATTCCTTTGCCATTCCACTGACAATGGTACACTTCTGCCTTTATCTATGTATATAGAAAATAAATTTAAAATCAAAGAGAATGACTTTAGACCTTAAAAAAAAAAATTGAGGAAAGGGGAGTACCGGGCTAGCTCAGTCAGTGGAGCATGCAACTCTTGGTCTCAGGGTTTTAAGTTTGAGCCCCACACTGGGTATAAAGATTACCTATAAAATCTTATTTTTTTTCAAATTAATACAGAGGTAAGAGAGCCCCCTTATAAAGAGGATTGCAGTTGATCTGGGTTTTAGATTTATCTCTGCCATTATTGGTTGTGGTAATTTGAGGCAAGTGATAACTTCTTATGCATTTTAAGATCTTCATCTGTTTAGATGGGGATGGCAAGGAAAAGAAGGGGTAGTGAAATGAAATCTTTGTTATCTATGGAAAAACCTTGGTCTTGGCCTTCGAAGAACTCAGTTCAAGTCTTGATCTGCCATTATTGAATGAGAGCGAATCTGCCATTATTGAAGGTGTCTAACATCATCTACTAATTGTGACAATGAACACTGCATTAATCAAAAAATTTACCCTATTTTTTTGTGTTTTGTTTTGTTTTGTTTTGTTTTTAAAGAAAGGTCCTTGGTTAAGTTATTTAGCAGGTCTGATGCTTCCATTTCTTAATATCTGACAAATCCTATCTATCTCACATAGGGTGATGATAAAATAATAAAATGGATATTAGGTCATCATACTGGTACGACCATGCAAATACAGCTTATCAGTTAATGTTGTTCAGTAGGGGGAAGAGTGAAAAGAAGGCTTTTCAGTGAAAATATTTTTACTTTCTTGGCAGGAAGTGATTTTCTCTAGCAGAGGTTCTTTGATTTATTTATGAATACTTTGAATTATTGAAATTCCTGAAACACCAGAATATCCTTATACAATATGAAATTTTACCTGACACATCTAGTATCCAGCAGTACTTCAGTCCTGTTTTAGTATGTCCTTCTGTAATGTACAAAAAGACATATGATCACCTGTGTTTATGTTGGAACTTCTGATTTATTTTTTGTTTTGTTCTATATGTGGGTTAACTTTTCTGAAAGCAATGGCAGCTTTCCAGATTTTTGTTTCTTAGAAGAAAACAGCCAGATTACCTTCTCAAATCCAACTAATATAAAAGCTACCTTCCTATTGGGAAACAGACTAAGAAAGACACTTAGCACAGTTGTGTAATTTCTATTAAAGCATTGTTTGCATGTAACTAGTCTTGGTGGTTTGGAACTTAATGCCTTTTCAAGTGATTAAATTATAGTCAATTCTCAATTGTCTGTACTAATGCAGGGGAAACACACAACTAAAAACTGTTTATATTTGGCTCTGGAATGCAGAGATTGCACTCAAACTTAATGTTTATGGTCCTTGTACACATCTGCAATGTCTTGGCACTTCTCTAATCTGGCTGTATGATCAGTAGCCTGGTGTTTGGCTCTGTAACTTGGGGGAAGAGCCCAAGTTACTACACAGTCAAAAGTGAAAAACATACCTATCTATAATTAAGATTAGGTTGTGCTGTCTTAATTTGCCTCACAAGTCTCATTAGACGTAACTGAAAATGTTTGCATTCGTTCTCATAGTATAGCCATATTAATGTTCTAAATTTCAGAAAGCTTCCAGGCAATAAACACCTGGAGTTACTTGTATTTTTCATACAGAAATTGTTAAAAATTGTCATCATTCATATGTAACTTTTTTTAAAATATTTTTTTTAATTTTTATTTATTTATGATAGTCACAGAGAGAGAGAGAGAGAGAGGCATAGACACAGGCAGAGGGAGAAGCAGGCTCCATGCACCGGGAGCCCAACATGGGATTCGATCCCGGGTCTCCAGGATCGCGCCCTGGGCCAAAGGCAGGCGCTAAACCGCTGTGCCACCCAGGGATCCCATTTTTAAAAAAAATATTTTTCATATGTAACTTTTTTGCCAATTTTTATTTGCAGTAACAAAAATTAACAATTGTTGGTAAAATCTGTACTGATGCCTTTCTTAATGTCATTTAAAATGAAGTAGCAGTTACTGTTTATATTATAATAACAAATGAACAGTTTATCACTTTATTGAGTTGTACTCATGTTTTTAACTGTAGTGTTTGGTATCGTATTATCCTCTGGAATTAATGAGTTACATCTAAACTTATATGTCAATCACAAAATTGAAATCCTTGTGAGCTTTCTGACTTATTTATTCTTCTGTGATGGTTACTTTTTGAGTTGATGAAGAGTAGGACCGGGATCCCTGGGTGGCGCAGCGGGTTGGCGCCTGCCTTTGGCCCAGGGCGAGATCCTGAAGACCCGGGATCAAATCCCACATCGGGCTCCCGGTGCATGGAGCCTGCTTCTCCCCCTGCCTGCGTCTCTGCCTCTCTCTCTCTCTCTCTCTCTGTCTCTCTGACTATCATAAATAAATAAAAATTCATAAAAAAAAAAAAAAAAAAGAGTAGGACCAATGCCATTCTTGTATTAATGGTAATTGATTTAAGATGACTTTAAAAGAACAAGGGTGAGAAGTATTTTGAATATTAATATTTTAAGATATTAAAATTTCCAGTACATACATCAATACATTACTCTTGGTGGGCCTATGTTCTATTTAATTTTTCAGGATCTTTTATTTCTGAGAGGACTATTCAATAAGCACCAGAGTATTCTTTCTGACCATTCAATGAATAAAGTTTCCACTGTCTAACTTTGGAATAATTTATTCCCACTGCTCTTAAAATTTGAATAGTTTTTACATTAAATGCCAAGTTAAAGAATAGTTAATATAAGAATTATCTACGAAAAAGGGAATCTTCGTTAATATGCAGAAGTGCATAATAGCGTAAAGTAGATATTTTAATTGAATACATAGCAGAAAATGGTTCCTACATATCAACAGAGAATGGCCTCCATTAAGAAAAAGTCAATTAAAGGAGCACAAGTTTTATGGAATTCATTTCAAAAACAAGGAGCATTTCTTATGTAATTAACTGCTTTTCAAGATCAGTGAGAAAGCATATCTGCTGTGAGATTATATGACCTTTAGTTTTGATTTTCTAAATGAGCAATAGTCTTAAAAAGCCAACCAGTATACTTTTGAAAGACAACTTTATTTTCATTTCTGTGGGACTTGCTTGGTGATTGAAAGGGCTGCTCTTTGAGAACAAAACCATCCCATTGAGATATACAGAGTTATGGTCATTATGGCAATCTGCTATTTTCCAGATGACAGTTACCACATGATAAGGAGTAGTACAGAAATGAGAATTTAAAAAGTCATAAAAAAAAGCATTTATTAACCACAGTGCTTAATATCTTCATGTCCTGTGTTAGATATTCGTATTAAAACATGTGAGATTCTATGTGTTATAAAAGTCTTAAAGTGTATTATTTAAGACAATACTAATAAACTAATATATAATAAAGTGTATACAAAGGCATAGTGAACAACAGTAAGCCAGTATATGAATGGACTGCAAAAGGGAAGTGTCAATATTTAGTGTGCAATGTAGAAATTGCGGTGCCTTTGCTTTTATTACATTGCTTGTCCTCTCACAAAGGTACTAATGTTCAGTGACCAAAAAGCAGAAAGCTAAATGTCTATAGCTCCAAAATCTTTAAGGTTTTTCTGTACAAAAGAATCCTGTGGAGGGTTGTGTAAAACTCATATTCGTGGGACCTGCACCCAGGGACTCAGATTTGGTACATCTGGGGTATGGCCCAGGAATCTGCAGTTTAGCCAGTGCTCTACCCGGTTATAAGGCCAATAATGTTCCAGAGTTTATAGTTTGAGGCCACCTTGCACTATCAAGAGTTAATAATAGCCACATGACACATTTTAAAGTGTATTTCTTCTATGTTTATGCATTTCCTTTTTACAGATTAGTTATTAAGAGATGCTAATAGATAAGATGTTTGGTTCGTTTTTCTCTTCCAGCTATGCTGTTGTGCTCCAGCAAGAGTATACTGTTAATTATATTAATGTGTTATAGTCTTGTCTGTGCAACAGTCTCAGACCACAAGTAAAAGTTTGTCTTTCACCAGTCCCAGCATTTTAACCTAGTTTCCAGAATTCTGACATTCAGTAACAGTGGTGTTGTTCAAAAGAATTGTCACACTACCTAGTCATTTTGCCCTTTCGTGAACAACAGATTGACCCTGTAAGGAGAAATATGTGGTAAGTTGATGAAAATGGAAAGCCTGGTCTCTGCTATGATTCTATTTTAGTTCTTAGTTTATTCAACAAGAACCAAAACAGGGCAGCCCCGGTGGCGCAGGGTTAGGACCGCCTGCAGCCTGGGGTGTGATCCTGGAGACCCAGGATCGAGTCCCACATCGGGCTTCCTGCATGGAGCCTGCTTCTCCCTCTGCCTGTGTCTCTGCCTCTCTCTTCGCTCTCTCTGAATGAGTAAATAAATAAATCTTAAAAAAAAGAAAAGAAAAAAAAGAACCAGAACAGTTTTCATTATTAACTTGTATTCAATACTTATAGTCCTTTCCTTGCCCCGGTATCTTAATCTGTATTTGGATCTTGTTTACTCTGTCAGTTTTTTATTTTTTTTTATTTATTTTCTCTGTCAGTTTTTTAATTTGCAAGTTTTGAATACGTGCAACTTTTGAATAATTACAGTCTTAATAGAAAAAACATTGTTTTACTATTGTTACTCAGGTCCTTAACTATTAGGAAAGTCTAGTGCTGTGAATAGAACAGTGTATCCATGGCAACCTGGCAGTCAACTTTTTATCTTACCAACATATTTATAGGTTTAAAATTAAAGGATCTTTTTATTTAACTGAAGTACATGTAAAGAACAATTTGTTTCATCTCTAGGCCTTAGTTCATCCTGTGAATCACTATTATCATGTATATGTTTAATGATTATTAATAGGAGAAATACTGTATATACAACCATTTCCATCATAAAATGTCTATATTGTGCAAGACCTTCATTTAATATATTTTGAAGACTTGTGACAGATTTTCTTAATACTAGGGTATAAAACATGAATGACAGTCACTTCTTAGTAGGGCCTTTGATATTTCCCTTTATTCTGTTCTTAGGTTGCTCAACCTTTGAGCTATTGTTTTTGTTGTTTTATTTCTTTTCCCTAATAATCATGAAATATTTAAATATCAAGTAATTTTAAAGGACAATAACAGAAAACTATCTTAGTGCCCTAATTTTATTAGCCTTAATACTGTAGTAATAATACCTTAGCTGTCTTAAAACAAAATTTTTTGTGAACAGTTGTTAGTATAAAGATATCAGGCTTTGGTCTTTTAACTACTGTACAAGAAATTTGGAATTTCAAACAGTACTAAAGATCTGTGGAACTGATTTAGAAATCCGAGTTCTTGTTCAGGTTGGAGTCTGTCCACTAGGGGGCAGCACCGCTTTTGTATCTGCTGCTTTGATCTCTGTAGGTTCTGTGCACAGCGTTTCATTGAAAAACAAATGTGGACCTCAGTTAATTTTTACACGGAAAGCATATCTGGATATTTCAGAAATAACCAAACTACACAGCTTATTTTGCTTTAAAACATTCTTTAAGTTTTATTTAATTCCACCGTTTGTGAGGTAATATTCTGTTATGCAACAGCTTGATAGGAATATATATAACTGTTTTCATGTAGACATGAAAGAGAGGTATTCTTGATGATTTTCCTTCTGGGTTGACCGTTTTATAAGGAATCAAAGAGAATAGGGTAAGAATTTATTTGTTTTACTATTTGGCTTGTTGTTAAGGCCCATCCCATCCCACTCCCATTAACAGACAACCTAGAAATGCTTTAGAATAACTGGAATATTTCATGTCTTCTTTGAGAAACTACACTTAGATTTATTTAGCTTTCCTGTATAAAGAAAGAGAATGAGTCATTCACAGGATAGTATGGAGAATCATTTTTTTATACCATGTTTAAAGATAGAACAGAATACAGAAACTCTTAAGTTGTGACAGTAGCTCATTTTTTTGTTTTAACTCTTCTCATCAGATTGTCAAAGAAAAACACTATAATATTGCTGGCTGATTTTTTAAAAATAATAGGGAAAAATACATTGCTTTGGCTGAATTCTCTAAACTAGAATCACATGTAATCTTTTTCCTCAATATTCATTCAATTAGGTAATGCACTTAACTTTAAAATACAATTGTATAGTCAACAGAAGGAATTTTTTTACCACTTAACAAATTCTTTGTTTAAAATGTTCTGTAATAACTCAAAGTAATAAGGATTTGTCATTTTAAATTCTTTGGAAAATAATACTCCAAGTCACCATGCTTTGGCATTTGATGTTTGGCTTATTGAAACCAATATTTCTTACATATAATCATTGTGTGACTTCATTACACATTTGTCAACTTTGGACTAATTATTTTTATACAGCTAGGGCAGGGCACTGCATCCTGTGATCGTCTTTCTTACTAATAGGATTCTGTCTGCTTCAGCAGGCAGTAATTGAAGGCTTCATGTAAGAGTAGAGGAAAAAAAAGTTTTAGCCTGAGTAGGCCATTGTCACAGCTTCTGGTAACCAGTAGAACAGAAAACATGAGAAAATTGAACTCAGAATAGAAAAATCAGAAACCAGGAAGACTATCCAAGAGAAGAAAAAGCATGTCCTAGAGCTGTTGCTTTAAGTGTGGCAAATATGATTCTACTTAAAATCTTTATGTTTGTGATTACCCTGGAGATTGAAACAGTCTTTCAGATAAATACTTTTTAATTCACGTTGTCCTATTGTAGTTGTTCAAACAATTGAGTTGTAGAATTTCTCTTCCTTCTGACAAAGAACATTTATGTTCCATAGCCAGTTTCTCATAAATCTAAAAAAAAAAAAGTATGGCTTAAGTGCACGAGGGAATAAAGCCATGTATTGTAGATAATAAATTTATACCAATTTGTTTTTGTTATCTGAGCTTTTTTCATAATTCTGTCAATAGTTAAGACAGATTAACTTTTTTAAGAAAAGTGGTATCTTCATTTAGGTTTGGCAAGCAGCTTATTTTGTCTTTAATCTTAAGAATTCCTACAAGCTTCAAAGATTAAATGTCAATTGTTAAAGATAATAGACAAAAAGACATGTAATAAAATGAAATACAGATATATCTAAATAGTTTTACCTTCTCAGTTGGTGATTACAAACAGCAAGTGCTTGGTGGTGGAATGAAAATGAAAAATTATGAAAAACACCTAGATGGTATCCTTTTAATAACATGGAGCCCATCATACATAGGCAATACATCTTTAACTGTCACCCTCTTATTTGTTCTCATTTGTGGTGTTACTGGTGTTTGAGGTTGGTTGGCCTCCCAGAAGTCCCTCCCTGTGTTACAGCTCCATTCAAAAAGGTTTTATATTATTCACTGCTGGTGTCTCTTTTGAGGGAGTGGAAAGTAGTGGATGTTTAAAATGTTTTAGATCTTTAAAGGCAGAAATTTAAAAGTTATTATGACAAAGCACCAAGTCAGGATGCTCTGAATTCCATAATGGTGCAAATTCAGGTACACGGTTTTGAAGGGAAATATCTTCCCTCTTAAAGTTTTTGGAATAACAAAAGATTGTATGCATATTAAGTAAATAAAAACCTTAGTTTATCTGTTTAATAATAAAAAAAATATTAAGGGTGCACTTTGCATATTTCAGATTGTATGTAATCCAGAATCAGAATACTTGGGTTCAAATTTCTGCTCAACCATTCACTAGCTGTGTGCTCACGAGCACGTTCCTCAACTTCTGAGGCCTTAGTTCCCTCATCTATAAAGTGATCTGCCTCATAGAATCAAGCAAGTGCCGCTATACAAAGCATTTAATAAGTGGAAGCTGCAGTTGTGAATATGGTGATCCAAAAACTGCACATGCCTTCTGGAAAAGTGTTTGTCTTCATTTGAGGTCAAGTATAGAGGTCCTGATGTCAGCCATTAAATTTAACATAGAAGTATTTGACCCAAGCTGTCTTTATAATCATTGTTTCTTACCTCCCAAAGCTAGCTATGTGTTATTTATTTACTGGTACTCTTTCCATAACCATCTTTTCAGTGTATGTTAAAGCAAAGCCTGTTTGGGCATTAACTGATTAATAAATTTGGCGGGGGGGCGGGGAGGGAGGTGGCTTTGCTTTTCATGGACCAAAACAACCCAGTTGTAATCATGCTGTGTTCCAATTAAATACATCCTTTTTGAACTGTGAAATGAGAATGTCAGAACATCTGATCTAGTCTTCTACTTTAAAACATTGCTTCCACCATTTGTGCCCACTAGAACAGAGAAACTTAGTTTAAAAAGGCAGTAGCTTTTACACCAGCTAACAGATTTTATTGCTAGGATGATTTGCTTAGCTTGTTTCTTCTATAGTGTAAGCAAAGATCTCTTTTCTTTCATGCCCCTATTCTTTACAGTATTGAAAATTTTGAAAAAAAAAAAAAAGAAAGAAAATTTTGTTAATAAGATTTCAAAAACATGTACAAGACACTAATTTTAGTCTCTGTAAACATACTGACATCAAGACTGACATTTGTCTCTGCTGAATTTATGTTACTATACCATCGACTCTAAGTTTTTAATAGAAAAGAGATAAAATGTGCCTTGGGGCTGTGCAACCCTGAAATTCAAGTGCTTTTGTGTCCCTATTCAGACATAATCTCCTTCTCTGTAGTCCCAAGGCACAAGTGTTAAGTAAATAAAGGGACTAATAAGACTATTGTTTACATAATTATAACCCTGTCAGAAATAGGGACCTCTGTTGAATTATGTGTTGAATGAAGATTTGGTGATGACCAAATCTGTGGGGGGGGGGGGGGGGGGAGTTACATAAATGAGAAGGACAGTAGAGCTACCTAATACCCTTTAGTTTAACAGACATACAGACATGGTTTAAAGAAATACAGAAACAGGATTCTCCTGTGACACAGAAGAACCTCAAAAATGTGGACAAAAGAAATGCATAAACTTGTTAAGGGGTAATATAGAAAAGAGGGTCTTTGGGGGGCTAGTGATATTTGTGTTGTCTGGAAGATGGAATTAGGTACGCAGTTCCTTATGTCTTGTGTGGACATCTGAAGAGCACACCGATGTGTATATTATGAGAATTTATAAAATCTCTTTAAAAACACTGGTATGGGGGATCCCTGGGTGGCTCAGCGGTTTAGCGCCTGCCTTTGGCCCAGGGCGCGATCCTGGAGTCCCGGGATCGAGTCCCGCATCAGGCTCCCTGCATGGAGCCTGCTTCTCCCTCCTCCTGTGTCTCTGCCTCTCTCTCTCTCTCTCTCTCTCTCTCTCTCATTCTCTATCATAAATAAATAAATAAATCTTTAAAAAAAAAAAAAACAAAACACTGGTATGATTTCACTTCCTAAACTGGTTACTTATAGTTGCTTCTCTCAAGTAGAAAACCTGCTCTGTCTTGGTATAAATCTATTATCCTTACCAGTCTTCACTTTGTTTGGAGAGAGTAGCTTTCCAGGTTTGTAGAAAATAAAATAAATGAAAAGGCTTCTAACATACTTTATCAACAACCCACTAGCTCACATTTTAAGATGCAACCTGAAAGTGCCGATAATATTTTGTTATGTAAAATTAGCATATTTGTTTTGTTTTTGAGTCATTATTCTAATAATCGTTGGAAAACTGATTTTCGTGATTCTGTTTCAGTCAAAAATGGCTTGTTAGTTTTCAGAAAAAGAATCAAGTATGTTATAAGATCTTGATGTCATTTTTTAAAAACTCAAAAAAGAAATTACTTTCCATTTAAAGAGAATCTGCTTCCTGCTTAAGTGGCTAATATTTTAATTAAGTTGGGAGTGAAGTTTTTCTGAGAGTCTCCTGATAAACTCCCTCTTTTATGTTGATGGTAATTAAACTGATCCCTGAGGACACCACGGGCTCTGCGCAAGGCCCATGCTAATTGTCAGACATGAGACACTGACCAGTTGGTTTGCTCTTGAATAGTCCGCAGCGTGCTGTCAGCGCGGCAGTTTTATTTTTATGTATTGTGAGCTGTTGTCAGGGCTAACTGGGTGCCATTGTGGCTGAAGATGTTGCGCAAATTGAGGCAGATGGCTCAGATTCAGACACGTGTCATACAGAAAGGGGAAAGGGGATTGGCCCTGCAAAGTGGGGTCACAGCAGGTCACAGACCTGCTCTACACTTGTTAGTGTTTTCAAAAGCTCATGTGCGGCAACTTTGTTTTTCTCCAGCCATCCCTGCAATCAAACCCCCTCCCCCCAAAAAAATGTGTGGAACATGCTCCATGTGGGAAACAGAGGCCTGGGAGGGTACCGTCCTCTTCCTTCACGTCTCTGGGGCTCAACTGTGCGTGCAGAATGAATTAGCAGGATTGACAGAAGTTCATTGTGCCTCCAACGGCTTTTCAGTCAATTGCAGTGCTTAAAAGGCTAGTTTTGCTTTTAATTCCATGTAATTAGTAGATTCTTCATGTCTTGGAATTTAGTAATGGAGCCTTAGACCTCGAGTTTCCTCTATTCTAGAGCAAAAAGAAGTATCTAACGTTCTGAACATTAAAAGTTTTAAAAAGGAGGAGTGTGGTGTTATACCTGGCATGTGATTTTGTTACATGTCATCATCAACATTAGAGATTGAATTTGAATATTTTAACATGCACGCATGAATTTCTGAAACGATATGAGTTTTATAATGTCCATAAAATTATTTAACTTCTTGAGTAATCATTTTCACATATGAGGAATTAAAATTTCAAGCTCTTTGAGAGAAGTACCTTTCCTTAATATGTCTCAAAAATAAAAATACAGTGGTTCATTTTAAATGGCCCTGTGCCTGACGAAATGTTAAACATCAAATGAATGATTCCCAAATATCTATTAATGGAGAATTATTCACACATATCTATTGTCCAAACTAAGAAGTAAAATAGACTTACTTTTCTTATTCTGTTCTAACTGTGCACTAAGATTACCTGCTTGTGGTAAGCATGGTGCTGGGCAGTTTATCGATTTTTGAGAAGAATGCTTGGCTTTGGGTTTTTGGCAGTAGGGAACCTGTAAGAAATTACTGAGAAAACAATTATTTTAGACTTATTTGAATCTGTGCTGTCTCCTTTCCCCCACCGCCCTCATAATAAAAGGTCTCTTTCTTTCCCTTCAGGTTTGCAGCTAAAACTGTGCACAGTGGGTCATTGATGCTCGTCACAGTAGAGCTGAAGGAAGGCTCTACAGCCCAGCTTATCATCAACACTGAGAGAACCGTGATCGGTTCTGTTCTGCTGCGGGAGTTGAAGCCTGTCCTGTCCCAGGGGTAACCTGCTTACATCTGGACTTCAGAATCTGGCACACAACAAAAGTGCCTGGCATCCACTACTGCTGCCTTTCATTTATAATAATAGCCCTTCCATCTGGCAGTGGGGAAAGAATACACTCTTGACATTCTTGTCTCCTGCTTTAGAATGCTAGTGTGTATCTATCATGTATGCAATACTTTCCCCCTTTTCGCTTTGCTAACCAAAGAACATATATTTTACTGTCAGTTTTCTCAACTCTTGAATCCATGTGGCATTTTCACTGTCCTGCTACTACTTCTGGCCTTCTCCTCTTCCTTCTCCTTTTTCACAATGATGGGCATGAATTGGGTATTTTAAGTTCATTGGAAATCACCCTCCGTCCCAGGGTAAGCAAAAATTAGCCTAGAAAAAGTCTAAACGGCATCTCAGCTTGGTATGTGAAAATTGGAGTAGCATACTTTTTAGAATTAAATACAAAAACAACAAGATCTCTACAGAATTTTGTTCTGTGAATTTCCTGGTATTGTAATTGGTTATTGACAACGCTCATCATGAAGTCATCTCCAAATAATAAACTAGCATATGAATAACATGTGTCTTTGCATTTTTAATGAGAAATTGTATGTAATACTGATGTTCATGGGCTGATACTTATTTTAAAGCAAATGGTTTGAGTATTATATTCTGCAAAGAAGCAATCAATGGGGTTTAGTTAGTGAAAGAAAAATGACTTTCGAACCCAAATAGATTTTCTAATTGTTTAGAGAATAGTGAACTCCAAGAAAAAAAAATGATATATTGAATAACAATAGCAAAAATCATCATGTTATAAAATAAAATGTCTCTGTGCAGTCTTAATTGTAGAGATCATTATAAGGTATATTACACCTGCTGGATATATTCTTTGGATCTCATTGTTCCTTTAGGAATCTTGATGCCCAACTTAGATGAACTGAAACACCTTTCGAAACTAACCAGTATAAACCTAATCATAGAAATTTTTTAAAAAGTTACATAATCAGCATATTTGCACTTTTCCCTGGAGTGTCTGTTTCCTAATTTAGGCACGTTACTGTTTTTATTAAGATTGTCCTATAGCTGGGAAACTTTTTTCTAAGTCTTTTATACCTTTTTAAAACCAGTTGAAATTTTATTTACCTTTCTGATGTAAGGTAATAGGCTTTAAGAGAGTATATGCTAGTTAGTTCCCTTTCTGTAAAGCCACATAAAGATTTTTAAAAAGTAAAAAGAGAATATACATTGAAAGAAATACTGTGGAACATACATAAAGAGGAAAAGAACAGAACGAACATTCTTGGAAAATACATATTGAGAAGAACAAAACACCCTAAAAAAATATTTAAATTTTCAAGCTCATGAGCTGGAGAGAGAAAACAAGATTGATAAATTGTCCTGCTCTTGAAATACAGCAATTAATCTGGGTGAGAAGAAGTAGCGCCGTCGAAATCATGTGTTCAACCTCACTCTGGAGCCTTACATGTCATGGCAGTGTTGACACTCAGAAGCACCTCTTGCATTTTTTGCAGCCTCTTGGCATTTCCATTATTAATCCTGTTTCTCAGGGCTTGCTTCACAACTTTGGATTTTTAAGTCAACAATTTTTTGAAATGTTATAATTTTACTGGCTAAATACCTGTTTTCTGAATAACGTATTTATACATGATGCATCAAAGCAGAAAGAAAATGTATGTTGTGATGTAGATCGGTTTTTGTTTTCCTTAAATTAGGACACTTATCTTTGAAAACAGGTCACTCATAGGTATGTATGTATTTAAAAACTAAGGGGACACCTGGTTGGCTCAACCCTTACATGTCTGCCTTTGGCCTAGAGTCCTGGGATCGAGTTCCACATCAGGGGCTTCCTGCAGAGAGCCTGCTTCTCCCTCTGCCTGTGTCTCTGCCTCTCTCTCTGTGTGTCTCTCATGAATAAATAAATAAAATCTTTAAAAAATAATAATAAAACTAAGGAAATTTCAGTAGAAATTTATTTTTGAATAAGAAATTTGTGATAGTTAACTTTAAGATTTAAAATCTATACAGAATAATGTATGCTAACAGTTGAAGCCATTTTAACATCAATAGCTGAATATCAATAAAATACTTTTCATATAAGAGAAATGAGAAAAATGATCAAAATCACAAGTTTAAGATGGAGGTGGAATGGGGTGGGGGCTCTTCCTTTTTTGGTACAATGTTTCAGAGTTCCTTACCTCATATTTCCTTTAACTTTATCATAATCCATGATTATCTCTAAATTGTTCCATTGAGTCGAGTTAGTCAGTGTTGAATTCTTAATTCTAGCTGTATTTTTTCATTTTAATGTCCACTTAATGGGACATTTTATATACACCAATCTTGAAGAATGGCTCTCATAGTATATTTCAGACTGAGCCTCATTTTTTGGTATCACATTGCCTCATTTTCAGTATCCCAATATATTTGCTTTATTTAAGAAAAGGAGAATGTTTTTATTCTGAAGAGACTGTAACAAAGAACTTATCAAATTAAAATATTTGATACTTGCCCTTCCCAGTAACTATTTGCAAACATTCAAATAACTTTATAATAGCTTATGAAAAATTTGCCCTTGTAACCTATGGTTCATGTTAAGAAGGTATCTATTACAGTAAAGGAGACAAGAATTCAGAATAATGAATAACATAAAGAGGTTTTAAAAAGCAAAGTTTAAAAAAAAAAAAAAGCAAAGTTTAGCTAGTTAGAGGAAAACCTAAGCTTTTCTTTTACCTTCTTTGTTTCCTCTCTGTAATCTCTCTATGGCTCTAGGGGAATGTGTTTAAATGGGGGAGAAGTCCCCTTTTCACATAATAAGAGGGGGAAAAGTACTGTTATAATGCAAAATTATCAAAGCCTTAAGACTGCATCCATGTGGAAGGTGAAGAACTGTGATAACCCTTGTCAGGGGTATAGTAAAATAGAAGATACGCTCTCTAATCCCAAGGAAAAAAAACAGTCCAATTGGCAATAAATGAAGAAATGGCAGTGTGGACATTGCTAAGTCAGCGAGCCCTGGTTTGCAAACAAATTTCGCTTATATACTAAAACAGGCTCATCTCCTTCTCCACCCTCACTCACTTTGGGTGCCAAGTCCAGTAGCTTTAAGTGAACTGTCAGCTTCCAGAGTCGTACTGAATCTATCTCTTCACCTCTACCTCCCCTCTCCTCACACAGGTGACCTGACCAGACCAGCCACTGGGTGCACACTTCTTTTGTTCTTCCATAAATTGAAGGTAGGTTAATTGAAAGGCAATTACCTTTTGATCATGTACTTGCCTTTTTTTTAAATCATCCGTTTTCTTCCAACTTGACCAGTTACCTCAAAAAAAGTTTTCATGATCACTTTCACTCTCTTCTTGAGATTTTAGAGGAACCAAAAAAAAAAAAAAAAAAAGGTTATGATAGTGTTATACTCCTAGATGAGTAGAAATTGTGTTTAATAGGAAAACATGCTGTTAAATGGACCAGAAATTTGTTCCTGGATCTTCACAGTCTCCATCTCCTTTCTTTATGCGACTTTCTGACAAATAACGTTCAGTATGAGTAAATGAAGGCTTTACTCTTTCCATCTTGGTAACATTTTTTTTCCTACCATTTTTCAACTGTGTTATGGCATAAGCACTATTTTAAGACCTGACCTGGTAAATTAACTACCATGGGAAATTGTCTTTTGAATAAAAACGTTTTAGGCTTCACATGATCACTTGACCAAAAACTTGGAACATAGCTGTTTGAAAGCTGAAATCGTTTCTGGAAAGAGTTGTGAGGCAGTTGCCTGGATAGTCCTATCACGCCAGTAAGAGCTATTGGATTTAAGGGGGAGAAGTGTTCACTGGGTTAGAGAGGTCTGAGAAGTTTCAACTGAGGCAATGAAGCTAGCTAGGTCTTTAAAGTTGGCTGGCATTTAGAAGAGCAAAGAGTTTCTAGGAGTGGAAGAAGAAAAAATAGTGTCTCAACAGACAAAAGGCTGTCTCTTAAAATGTACCTTTGTACAGAGCAACGTTACCCACACACCTTTCTCTGTACCCCCATGTTGCCCTTTTTCATTCCCAGGCTATGTCCCTGACACTATCCCCCAGGTCTCCAGCTCAGGGGTGGTGGGAGTTCAGAGAAGGGAATGGTTGCCATGCCTATGCTGGGGCCCATGCTTGAAAAAGAGGCGAGAAAAAGGAAGTTAGGAAGCAGTGAACTAGAGATTGGGAGAGATTGGCTTTGTTGGTTCTACTCTCCCACTTGTAAGCCAAGTTTAGATATTTCCTTGGCAATGTTAGTTATTTCCTGTACTTTTCAATTATTTCCAGGTTCTAAAATGAGTCTTTTGGGGTTTCAGAGTAGTGAAAGAATATGAAATTGCATTGGTATCTATTCACTGGTTAAGTGATCATGTGTTTAAGTGATGCCTAATCTTCTCTCATGTCTTTCTCTGGACCCAATTTGATGTCCATAGTCATTTGCACATGTAATTCCTGGCTGCTTCAATATATGTGTTCACTGAAGACCCAAGCCTCTTAGAACTCAAATATGGAATTATTACAACAGACTCAAGCCTGTCTTTAATGATCTTCTAAGACATTGCTTTCTCATCTACAACCTTGAGCACCACCAAAAATGAGGCTGAAGTGTAGGAGAATTTTCTTAAGTAAGAAAGTGGCACTCAAGTGGCACTCAAACTCACAACCCGAGTTCAAGAGTTGCATGCTCTATTGGCCGAGCCAACCAGGTGCCCCAGTATAGAAGAATCTTTATTCTCAGATGTAGAGATGTTTAGAAGGCCTAACCAGTAGATAATTTTGCCAGTGGGCTCATGCATGTAAACCCTTGAAGACTGCAGATGCTGCATGTGTGCTTGGAGAGAACCGGGAAGCCTTACCTCACCTCACTTCTCATTAACTGGCCATGGAGGGGTTGCCAAGGGGTGAGTTTCATAATATAAGACAGAAGGAGGTAAAATAGATTAGCTTTCAAACTGTAGCTGAACAAGATTCTGATTTTCCTTGCAAAACATCTTCTCACTCATGTAAGAACCAAATTTGGGGGGGTTGGGGTTTAAGCAATGTGATGAATGTAAAGACTCTTGTTTAACAGTAGGGTCAGCCATCTCCGTGGATAATAGTAAGGAATTAAGACCATGGCCTACAAAAAGAAAAATACTAAATTTTTCCTTTGCAAAATAATTAAAAAGGGTTGTATGAAGATGGGCCCCTCGGGCTAAATTTGAACTTCCCACTTCTAATGAGTTCATTGTTACATGCCCAGTCCCTGTGTTAGTAAACTGTATAAAGTTAGGAATGACCACAAAGGGGTAAGACATGAACCCAAACACACTGCTCCAGGGGAAGTTAATGCAGACTTTTGGGGGAAACCCAGTACCCTCCCAGTTTGAAATTTGATTCTTGGTTTAAAATATCAAGCCATCCCGAGAGGGCCTCCTATTGGCCTCACATTGAAACTGCTAACACCCAGGAGTGCTCTTTCCATGACCCCAGAGTCTCCATTTTGCTCGGGCCTCATCAAAACCATGGGGCCTAAGTAAAAATATTTTGTAAACAAAGTTATGGGCAGCTCAGTTTTCTAATTGAAAGTAATTATGATTTCTGTGCTGTGGTGTAATTACCTAAAAAAATGTTATTTGATGATTAAGATTCTGGAGTGAATTGTGTTCTTTGGGCTCTTGCACCATTCCTCCATCAGGGACTTGGTTTCAGCGGTGTGCAGCTGCTGGAGTTGATTTACAGTGCTGCGGCTGTGGCTGGTCATAAATAAATCCTCTTATATAGTTGTTATGAACACCTGTTAGATCATCTGTCAGCAAAGCGCTGTTCACATTTATCATGGTGCGGTAGTTATTTTACCTCAATCCATTTCCAACTGACTCAGCCTCCATCGCTGGATTACTATTACCACACCATAATCGCTCGTTCCCACTCCATGTTACAACTTGCAGATAAAAGATTTCACTACTTGGCCAAATTTCATAAATAAAGGAGCAGTTCAGTGCAGTAAAAGTTTATTTTTGTCGTCATTTGTCACCCCATTATTCTATAAATCAAATGGAATAGCACTATTGCCAGCTCAGGCGTTGCTGTCAGCCTTAGGCATGGAAATGGTCCGTTTCTTCCTTTTAGATGAGATGACATGTCTTTCAGACTTAACTGGCTTATGGCTTTGTTTCACCCATTTCATTTTATTACCCCTCCAGGAAAAAAAAAAAAAAAAAACCCTTTGGGAAAGAAAGACTTGCAGAGTGAAATGGAAACAGAAAATACAGAAAGCATGCTGCTTTGCTCCATGATCTGCGTTTCCCCCCATCCAGTCGTTAAGAATTGACCGCCAGCTCCTCATACTCTGAGTCCGTGCCTAAGGATGCTTTCCATAAACTTCTGAGGGAGTTAGAGTTTCTATTTCGGAAAGGCCATTCCAACGTAGAATTACAAATATTGAAATACCTGATGTATATCCTCAAAGATCCTCTTGATTTGACAGGCTTTATGCAAAGAAAAGACGAACTGGTTTCTTTTGTAAAATGCATTTTAATGGCTTGGAGGCTTTGAGAGGGAATGGTCACTCCCAGAGAGTATCTTACCCCTTGGAGGCTTGTCAGCCGTGGAGCTTTGGAGCAAGAGTCAAGATTTATTAGCAAGTTGTGAACTCTGTCTCGGGCATAAGTCTGAGGAAGGCAATGTCCCTTGGTTAAAGGAAGAGGACAGAAAAAGCTGAAGGGATGGGGTAATAGAAAGGGTTTATAGTTGATATTATACTTCCGAGTTGGTTCTAATTCAACTTACATTCTTCATAGTCATTATGTAGCTCATAAATTCAATAAAGTGTTTTACTGTTACTATAAAAATGACAGGAGGGGGGTTTTATGTTGTAAGTTTCGTTAGTTGCTCTTCCTGTTTTATGTTGAACTTCTCAGGCCATTATGTCATTAAACTCCTTGGAGTCTGAAGGGCTCAGGCCCCTCCATTTCTTGCCTTTTGCACACTTGGCCATGTCAGCCCAGGCTAGGTCAGGCCACCGGACTCTTGGAGCTAACTGCAGTGGTGCCCGGAGAGCAGGGTGCTTGGTGTCTATTATTTCATGAGTAGTAGCTTCAGTCTGTGCCAGTGTGTAGT
Organism: Canis aureus; assembly: GCF_053574225.1. NCBI lineage: Eukaryota > Metazoa > Chordata > Mammalia > Carnivora > Canidae > Canis > Canis aureus. The sequence goes on from NC_135612.1 coordinate 29,108,440, forward strand.
AAGGAGCAGAACGGCCTGGGGTTTGGGGGGGCGGGGAGGCAGCCTTAGACTACCTGAGGGGCTCTTTGGAAGAATGAGTCTATCAGGAGAACTTGCTGGATGGGGTGTGAGTAGCCCAAGATCCTCATGGACCCAGCGTTCCCTGAGTCAAGACTGGCCTCTGCTTCCTTATTAACCTTTGCATAACTCTAAATCCTAGATAAAGTTCTAAGCAAATGCAGAGTTAGAGTCAACTGGGATTGTTTGAAAGGAAACCCCACTCTCTTTTGGCCGTTTTCTTTGATTCTTGAAGAAGCAAGGGGCACTTCAGCTCTAAGAAACTTTGCTTTCTCCAGATGTTTGTTTTGAACAAAATATCCACACGGAAACAGCAACTACTAATTCTCTGGCCAGAGTGCATCAAGGCCTTAATCTAAAGCCTCCCATCCATCCAGCTGTCTGGCATTTGCTATTATAGGGCACCAACAGAGAAATGAGGCTGTGGCTTTATCACTGCACCCTGGGTGACAACTTGATTTTCTGCTTTCACCGCAGGCAGCAGCAGCCCAACATGATGGGGCTGTTAATTTGTGCATTTCATGGTGTCTGTCAGGGGGGCTGGGAGAGGAGGGTTTCAGGGGGAAGGGAATGGAGCATGTCCCAGCCGCGGAAGCACCTGTCTGCATTGACGGCACAGAGCACTTCTTATTAGCGTGCAGGTCTCTAAATGCAGCCCAGGGATGACAGCCTGGCATCCCAGCACCCACACACTGTGACAGGCGCCGGCAGCCGGTCCCATTGTCTGCCCTTGATGAGCATGTCATTAATGGAAATGGAAGAAAGTGAGGGCCACATCAGTATTCAAATAGCCTCTATTCTCTCTGCCATTCACCCGGCTGGCTCAGCCTGCTGCAGATTTCCTTCTGCAAGCTCCCTCTTAGACCTTTTTTTTTTTTTTTTTTTTGGTAACAGATTTATTCCCATTGCATACAAATCCTTTCCATGTTGTTCCTGGTTTCTTCCAATACTGTGTTTACACCCACCTCTTTAGGCTGGATTTAGCTAGATCAAAGGAGATTTGGGCTCCTGTATGTTGCAAAGGTCTAATTAGCAAGTGCATGCTCTTTGCAGCCAAGAAAATGCATGGTGCTACTCCTGGAACCTATTTCCTGTGCCTCCTGAATCCTGCATCTTCTCTGGGGAGAGGGCTGCTGCCCTGGCCACCACTCCTAGAAATATCTTGGAGAGCTGGGTGGCACGGAATAGAGAATCTGACATGGTCAAGAATGGCCGGCGTGGAGAACAATACTTGTCCTTCTCAAGCTCAGTAGATTGAAGAGAAAGCAAGGCAAGTGGCCAGTAGCGTACTTTGGAGGGAAAGAACTCTGTATGCACAGGATTATTTACAGCCAAGTGGAGAGTGGCTGGATCCTAAATACCTGTTTCTGTCCCTCAAACCCTGTGTTGGTCTGTTTGCTTAATAATGTAATTAGTGCTCAGAGGGAGAATATTGACGCTGCTGCCAGCAGCCCTTGCTCTTCTGCGTGCTTGCAACCCACTCCTGCTGCCCACCTGCTCTCTGCATTTTCTAGTGTGGTAGCTTCCGGGGGGCATGTACACACCCCCACTCCTGCCCACACAGGCCTCCGGGCGGCTGCTGAGCGAAGCCGGCCCCTGCCCCTGCCCCTGCCCCTGCCCACAAGTTCTTTGTCCTGAGGCCAGGCTCACATCTTACCCATTCAGAATGTTCTTTTTTTTTTTTTTTTTTAAGATTTTATTTGTTTATTCATGAGAGACACAGAGAGAGAGAGAGAGAGAGTCCCAGGCAGAGGGAGAAGCAGGCTCCCTGCAGGCGGCCGGACGTGGGACTCGATCCCGGGACCCGGGATCACACCCTGGGCCGCAGGCAGGTGCTCCAGCGCTGAGCCCCGGGCAGCCCGGTGGAATGTCCCTAGGCGAAGGCAGCAATGAAGGACCACCTCTAATTTCTCTCTGACCTTTCAGTGAGGAAAGGTCAGAAGAACCACTTGCTGTGCATTTCCCCAGCCATGTCCCTTATCTGGTATTAATCTGCCAGCGACACCCCATCCCCTCAACCGGTGTGGCCCGAGGGCCTGGAAGGAGACCCAGGGCCGGGGCGAGCAGCGCCCCCTTCCTACAGCTGCAGATGAACAAAGCATTCTTACTTCACCAAGCCCTTCACAGAAACTGAGAGAAAGGGCCATCGTGCCTTTATTCCCACAATGCCGTCCCCTAATAGGAGTGCCATGTGGTCTGCCCGGAGTGCACCTCCACGGGGTCACGCCACCCCCCCCCCATGGTTCTGGGGGATCCAAGAACAGATTTTCTCAGGTGTTCATCGAACAGCCCACAAAATCCCCCTGCCCTTCCCCAGTAGAAGCCCAGAAGGGTGATTATGGCTTAAAAAGCGAAGTCGTAAATTGGGCTTTCTCTACTCACTTGCTTTGTAGCCTAGGGAATCCACAGAGGGCGATTTAAAAGAAAAAGAAACAGGCTGAGGAAAAAAATCACAATGCTTTAGCCTTAGTGTCAGAGTGATGGAAAATAATTTTCACATTTGATTAATTATTAAGAGATCTGTTTAATAAAATATAGAGAGAGCATTTTGTCTCTCCACAATCATTAGTATGACCCTGGACCCCTATTTTGGAGGTGAACAAAAAGCTATTGAGGTATAACAATAAATTTTGTCCCCAAGGGTTTTTGCAGAAGTGGCCACTGGGCCATCCTGACAGATTTAAGGCAGAAATCCCACAGCTGACACTGAAATGTGTCAAATCCAGTGGCTTCAGTGGGCAGGTTGCACTCGCCAGCCTCACCCAGACATGTGAATAAAGCAAAATCATTGACCTAGAAAGAAACTGTACATCGGTAGGGTTTTTTCCTTCTTGTTTTATTTTTAATTTTTTTGGAAAATCATCTCCTCAAAACATAGGTTCAAGTGGTTAGTATTCTTGGTAGCTTACTTTTTTTTTTTTCCAAATGCAGAAAGTCGTCAAGCAATTCTATACTTTTCTGAATGAGTTCTTTTCAAAAAACACAATTTCTCTGTCCACGACTCTTCATTTTATTAGAATTTAAATAGGAATATCAGATCTTATCAGGAACTATCCTATTAGAATTAGATTTCTTTTTTCCCCTCAGAATAAAAAATTTAATTTTATCTTTAGTGTGTGTTTTATTCAACCCTATGCATTTAAAATAGATAACCTTGTTTTATTAGTTGTAAGAATGTACACATTAATTTTAAAAATGCTTGAATAGACATTTCCAAGTTTGGATTTTTTTATGCACTTTAACTTGCTAGCTACTTTCAACTATTGATTATGTTATACAGACCTGGCAGCCAGAAGCAATCAAAATCCGGCGTGGAGATGTCCTGGCTGATGTTACTGCACGTTCCCTCCATGCCCCCTACCTGCTGGTACATTTGCAAGGTTCACCTCTTTCCCATTCAGGTGGCTGTTCCTCTGGGGAAGGCGCCAATGAAAGGCCACCTCTAATTTCTTTCTGACTTTTCAGTGAGAAAGGACAAGCCCTTGCCTGGGTGAGGGGCCCTGGCAGTGCGGCATTATCAGGCTGCGCTCCATGGGCCAGAGTGGAGTGCCTGTAACTACACCTCCTCAGCCTGCACCTGTGTCTCTAAACCTTCCACCACTGCCCACCTATTTTGAAGACAAATTCATCAAACATTCTGGAAGGAATTCTAGAGCTATTCATCTGCAAATATTTTTAGTCTCTTAGCAAAGGCCACTCCTGTGAACTTGGAAAGCATGGTATGAAAAACATGTTGCAGGCATGGGGTGAGGTGGGGGAAACAATTTGGTCTTTCAGTTACTAACCTCCTGCCCCTTCACCTGAGACACTGGTGGGGAGCACTTGTGATGTCTGGAGCTTAACTGGCCCCAGCATTGTTACTATCATTCTCCCCTCTATGGACCCCTAGGAAGCAGAAGATTTACAAGCTCTAGCAATAAACAGTGAGAAAATATTAAAACCTTTCTTCATCTTCACTATCCAATGCTTCCTCTCTATTTGTATTTGATTTATAATGTATTTAATACACTGTTCAGTACCGTAAATACACATACGTGTACAGCAATATATAGAGTCCCATGCACATGTTAGTAATACTTTATAAGTAGTAGCACATGTGTACAGTATACTATCAGCAGTATGTGATCCCATTTACAAATGAAAGTACACATTGGGGGATCCCTGGGTGGCTCAGCGGTTTAGCGCCTGCCTTCAGCCTAGGGCGTGATCCCGGGGTCCTGGGATCGAGTCCCACATCAGGCTCCCTGCATGGAGCCTGCTTCTCCCTCTGCCTGTGTCTGTGTCTCTCTGTGTCTCTCATGAATAAACAAATAAAATCGAAAGAAAGAAGAAAGAAAGAAAGAAAGAAAGAAAGAAAGAAAGAAAGAAAGAAAGAAAGAAAGAAAAGAAAAAGAAAGAGAAAGAAGAAAGAAAAAGAAAGAAAGAAAGAGAAAGAAGGAAAGAAAAAAAAAGAAAGAAGAAAGGAAGGAAAGAAAGAAAGAAAGAAAGAAAGAAAAGAAAGAAAAAGAAAGAAAGAAAAAAGAAAGAAAGGAAAGAAAGAAAGAAAGAAAGAAAAAAGAAAGAAAGAAAGGAAAGAAAGAAAGAAAGAAAGAAAGAAAGAAAGAAAGAAAGAAAGAAAGAAAGAAAGAAGAAAGAAAAAGAACAAACACATTGGCATCTACTCCATCCAAAGTGCCTGGAGACCACAGGACCAAAGTGTGGTTCCCAGTATGCCCTGCTCTTCGCTGCTCCAACAGTGAGACCACGGTGATATTCTGAGCACAAGGTTATTCTCTCATGTCTGTGGTTCGAGAGGAGTAGGCAGAGGGGCCTCTGGAGGCACCAGGAAGTTATTTCTACTTCCCAGACGAAAATCAGACCTCTCTTGCCCTCTTCCACGCCTTACTCTTTTTTTCCTCAGGGCAGTTTAGAGCACAGTGTCTGGCCAACTTAAGGAAGAAGTGCAAGGAGAAGGGCGATTCCCTCCGGAGCAGGCTCCTGGGGGCCCTGGGGACTAATCATAGCCCCCTCCGGAGGAGTTGGGAGGCAGGGCAAGGAGCGGGTGAAGCCTCTCCGCTGGAGGAAGGGCGGGCGGGGGGGGGGGGGCATGCAGAGGGTGGGATGGCATCTGGATCTATCTCATTAGGAGTGAGGAATGACTCATGATTCACAAAAGGTCATTGCCTACTGAGGTAGATAAATTACCTACAAGCCTTCAGCAGAGTTGGAGGACCTATTTGGTAAGGAAGTTTTCATTAAATCAAAGATTTTATGGCTTCTATTTTGTTGCATAGGAAAAGGGAAATAATTACTAATTGATGAAATAAGTGCAGGGAATAAAAAAGTGTAATGTTATTCTAATAGGCCTTGTCTTGGTCTTTAACTTTTCACTTCCAAGCAGCATTATTTTTTAACTCCGATGTATAAAAATCATCCACACTGAGAAAGTGGAACCAATTGCAGTTAAACAATTGAGGGGAGCACTAACCAATAATAGGATAGGCTTTAAAATGCCATAAATATTGTTCCTTTTTATTGTGTTTGATTTTTGATGATTCCCATAACCCATTGGTTAAGATTAAATAGACATGTTCTTAGGTATTACTCAAATACATTTTAGTACTAAACTATATAAAGCAGAATATATATATTTGCCCCCAAATTGCCTGTTAGATGAGTTTCTCAGATGGGCCCCTATTTTTCTACTGACATTTCCATCTTGGGAAGCCTCCCAGATTATAAGAATAGTAACACTGAAATTAAAATTTCTCGAAGGATGAATTTAACCTAACCTATTGGGGTATTGCTGTAGCTTATAAATTAGGCAGATTTTCATGGAGTAACAAACATCGGAGTCTTTCTGTCAGTGAAATGTTTACCCCTCACATTTACATGGCCACAGGGATTTCTTTTTCATAGGATTCCTGCCTTTTTACCCCCAATTAAATCTGTTTTGGGGAGGAATTGCACTCCTGTGAGACTCCCAGGCTATCAGAAGAAAGAAAACAAAGAAATATGGAAAATAGCTAAATGGGAAACAGTAGATTCACACTAATTATACCCTTTTTTTAAAGCTTTCTTCCCCGGATGGAGGGCCTCCTCTGCTTAGTGTCCAGCTGATCATTGTTTAGCCTGTATCTTCTCCATGTTCCCACACAGCAGCCGGGTGTGCGGGGCCTGTGCGGGGCCTGTGCTCACCCGCATCCCGCATCCCGCATCCCACATCCCGCATCCCGCCGGTGAGAAGCTGGTCCTCGGGGAGCTGCTCGCTTCCACCTGGAAGGGGAGGCGGGGCCTGGGCCAGGGGAGAAAGTCCTCTGCCCGGATGGGATGGGATGAGAAGGGAGCCCAAAGTCACTAATAGGGTGAAGTGCTCGCCTGGTGCCTGGAGCTTATCAGTCACCAAATGATGAACATTAATATGAACATCCAAGTAGAGAGGCACCTGGGTGGCTCAGCAGTTGAGCATCTGCCTTCCGCCCAGGGCGTGACCCCAGGGTCCTGGGATCGAGTCCGCATCCGGCTCCCCGCATGGAGCCTGCTCGTCCCTCTGCCTGTGTCTCTGCCTCTCTCTCTATGTCTTATGAATTAAAAAAGAATTAAAAAAAAGAAAAAAAAAGAATTAAAAAAAAGAAAAAAGAAATTATGAATTAAAAAAAAGAAAAAAAAAGAAAGGATCCAAGTCATGGGTGCCTGCATTATAGGCAGGGAAAGAAGCACAATCATCTACGTGCAGGAGAAAAATGCAGACATTTTAGTGCTAAGTACACAATAGGCTGCACATGTGGCACTGCTCCCCTTTCTGGATTTTTCCAACAGCCCCATTCCCCAGTTTCCCGGAGTTCTCTATCTAATGTAATTGTAACAGTATCAAATAATGACATGCTTAACCATTTCTCTAGGGAAATCATTCCACTCACCAATAGATCTCACTGTCAGGAATTTTTTATGAATCACTATTTGGCAACTTTTTTTTCCCCCTAAATTTCTTCCCACTGGAATGCTATGAGTCTTGAAAATGAACAAATGGTGAAACACATTTGTTGGCTTGGGACCCTCAAGATGTCAGATGGCGGCCGGTGGCGTTAGAGGAAGGTGTGTCCTCTACTTGCTTCACCCCCCAGTGAGTGACAGCCACCAAGCCACCCTACTGCCCAGGCCTCAGTTTCTTTAGGGGGACGTCGTGAAGAATTAAGGTGAGGTGACTAAATGCCCCGGTCAGCTCCTCCCCCTATCGCATTCGGACCCTGTACAATACCAGAGATTTCTCCAGTCACTGATAGAAATAACCCGATCTGTTTTCCCCTTGGCTTCAAGGGTTGGTGGCCGCCGTCTGTGACTTGTACCACACGAGAAAGGCCACCCCAGGGGACTCTGGCCGAGTTCACCAGGATAGAGTGGAGTTTCCAGAACCGCCGAAGAAATAAGAATCCTAAAAGGCCTTTTACAGGACTTAAATGGCTCCTGAGAAGTCTCCTCTTTTGCCCCAGGAAAATTCACATTGCATCATCCTACCTTCCTGCTCATCACCCACTTTGAAAAGGTGGTAGATACTTCGTTTTCAAGGTACCCAACACCCTGTCTGTCATTGCTTTCTTATGCCACAAACAATGCATTCGGTATTGAGTTGAATAGGGCTCCGAGAGAAAATACAATTAATGAATAGTCACAAGGTTGCTAATCTGATCAATGCTGGGTGATAGGACATTTAATCTGATTGTCCGTGACCACGATCGCACAGAGCCTGTGCAGCCGCGAGGACCGCGCTGCTGCCAGGAGCGTTTGTAGATTATTAATGACTTGGGGGGGGGAGGGGGGGCTCTGCTGGGAACAGGCGGGGAGGGCGGGACGGCCGCGGAGGCCCGAGGCCCCCACGGAAACACAGCGTCCGCCAGCGACCCTGGACGGGCCTCGCGCTCACGACGGAAGTGAAAACGAAGACCAGGCTCACAACCCCCCGCCTCCTCCGGTGGACTTGCCCACAGCACAGGAAGCGCTGCGCGTCGGCAGAGGCGCGGGCACCGGGGCCCAGGGGCGGCCGCGGACGGGCTCTGGGTGCGCACCTGTCGGCGCGTCCGCCGGGGACGGGCGCCTGCCTCTGGGTCCCGGCCGCCTCGCGGGGCCAGGGCGCGGCCTCGGCGACTTGCCCCGGGGCCCGCGTGGAGGGGCAGGAACCGCCCCGCCCCCCGCTCCTGCCCGCGCTGCCCCGGCCGAGCGCCCCCTGTCGTCTCCCCGCGCCCCCCGCCCCCCGCTCCTGCCCGCGCTGCCCCGGTCGAGCGCCCCCTGTCGTCTCCCCGCGCCCCCCGCCCCCCGCTCCTGCCCGCGCTGCCCCGGCCGAGCGCCCCCTGTCGTCTCCCCGCGCCCCCCGCCCCCCGCTCCTGCCCGCGCTGCCCCGGCCGAGCGCCCCCTGTCGTCTCCCCGCGCCCCCTGCCCCCCCCCGGCCCCTTGGGCCCCTCCAAGCGGCTCCCAGCTGCCAGCGGAGTGGTCCACGGCCCGCCGCGACCTCTGTCGGCCCAGCCACAGGCACCAAGCGCCCGGAGAACGAGGGTTAGAGCCCAGCTGTGTGGCTCCGGGGACCGCCAGCCCCGGACTCCAGGGGCCCCGGTCCCACGGAGGCCGTAAGACCCGAAAACAGGACTGAGCCGCGACCATCCGAGGGTCACGGGCTCTCCGGTGAGCTGTGGGTCCCCAGCACCGGGCCTCCGTGGCCCCTCCCAGAAGTGTCCGAGGGGCCCCGGGCTGCCCCCACCGGCGCGGGGGCCCCGCCCTGTGCCCTTGCGCACTGACTCGTGGGCCGCCCCCCGCGCCTCAGCCACCCTTGGATGATGTGGCGGGCAGGTGCGCGCAGCGACACGCCGACACGCAGCCACGGATGGCGGCCCTGGAAGCTGGGCGGGCGGAGAGGCCGGCGGGAAGCCCCAGCACACGCCAGCGCGTCTCCCAGCGGCTGCTTGGGGCTCCCGCCCTCTCCATCCTGTGTCCCCGGCGTCCCCGGGCCTCACCCTGCCGACCCCGGGGCCCAGGCGGCTGCACGGGGCAGGGGCCCTGCTGGGCCAGGAACCCCCCTCCCCGGGGCGCGGCGGAGGGTGCAGCCGGGAGGGGCGGGCGACGCGGAGGCAGGAGGCGGCCGGGCAGGCAGCGCGGGCCGGAGTCCTCGCGGACGCCGTTTCGTGCTCAAGGCGCCTGTGCGCTCGTCTCCTCTTGCTCTTTCTTTTTTCTTTTTCTGTTAAAGCCCCTACAAGCGGGCACTTATTAAACGTTGAGGCCGGGGAGGTACCTCCATGAGCTACTCAAGCCCAAAAGCCTCAAGGAAGGAGGATGGGACGTGGACGGTCTCATTGACTTTCTTCTGGGATAAAATGAAGAACCGGGCAGCGCGTGGCGCTGGTCCCCGCCCCCGCCGCGGCCGTGGCCTGGGAGAGCGCGGCAGCCCCGCGTCCCTGTGGGCTGGGGCGCGGCCCCCAGGAGGAAACCGAGAGCAACTGGGTGGCCGAGCGCGGGGGGGGGGGGGGGGCGTAACCGCGGCGCTCCAGGGAGGCCCTGCGCCCCCGCCCCCCAAGCGGGATCCCCTCGGACCCCCCGTGGACTCCCGGCCCGGAGGATGTCCTCTCCCCGCCAGGACCGGGAAGCAAGAGGCCGCGGGTTCCCCGGTCCCTGGAAGGAGCCCCCGCGCGGCCTGCCTCCCGACGCCTGCGCGCTGCTAATGGGATTTTTAGCTGGGCCTTGGCCCCTGAAGGTAGTCAGCGCCAGGCGTTGTGCGTTCGAGGCCCCCGTCAGGCTGACAGGAGGGCAGAACCAGACGCTCTGGTGACAGGATCCAGGGCGCCGTCCTGTGCTGCCCTCTCCCCACAGGAGAGGCCCACGCACCCCCTCCCGCCCTGATCTGGGTGCCCTGACCCCAGGGAACCGGGTTCTGCTTTTCAGAACATTCCTTAGGCACCCCCTTTCCCCCCCCGGGGACACAGAGGGTGTTGAGGTTCAGGGTGTCAAAGTATGGCCCTGCCCTGGGAAACCTTCTTCAAACAAGGGTGTATTTCTAGCAGGAAGCAATTTGTACATTCCAATTTTCGATATTCACCCCCAACTCTCCAGCCACAGAATGTTTTTAAAACAGTGCCCCATCATTGAAAATGCCAGCCAGGTATTTTGAAGTTGCTTTGTACTCTTAGCATGTGACACAATCTTCACCCAGGGAACTTTCAAGAAGCAAGAATTTCAAGTAGAAGGCTGAAGCAATTTTAAGAGGGACACTCTCTGGTCATTTGTGTAACTTCCCCCACCCCCTATCCCTCTCTTCTGTTTCTAATTCCATCTTAGAGGCTTGAAAATACGATTTTTTTTCCCTTTTACCAATTTTGTGTTTTTCTATTTGGCAAACATTGATTCTTTTCTGTGTCCCAAATGGAGGTGAAATTAACTTGTCTGTCTGTTTCTTAAACAAAAATAAATAAACAACTTCAATATGTAGAGTCCCAGATCCTGCCAAACGCCTTTTGCGGTATGCCAATGTCACCCAGGAATGTCAGCTCAGCACCATGATTAGCATTTTACAATTGCTACAGAGCCAAATGTTGAGAGAATAGCAAATGCTATTTTGTGCCCCATGAAAATTACAGCTGAAGAAAGGGAATTTCTTCATATAGCAGGAAATTAAAAACAGGAGTGCAGGAGACTAGGATCCAGATGACTTTCTTTCTCAGGTAACTAATTTTAAGATCAAAACTGAGGTCTAAGAAATGTATATAAGTTAATTTAATTTTGCTTTTTAAAAGCTTTCCTGCTTTTAAAAGTTCTGTATTATGAGTCCACTCTAGGTGGATTTTTTGAACCCAATTCCCAACTTAAAAATAAAGTTGACGTTAATAAGTGAAAAGATAAGCCACAGAGGAAGGGAAATGTTTGCCTAACTCATCTGATAAAGGACCTGTGTGTAGAATGTATAAAGAACTCTGACAGTTCAATAATAAGACCAATGGACCAATTTAAAATGGGGGGGGTGAGGAAAAGACACTTCATCACAGAAGGTAAACAAATAGCCAATTGGTGCGTGAAAATGTCAACACCACTAAGTATCAGGGAAATGCAAATTAAAAGTGAAATGAGATCTCGCTACATACCTACTAGAATTGCTAAAATTAAAAAGAAAAACCGTATCAAGTGTCGGTGAGGATAGAGAGGAACTGGAACTTTTTCATACCTCACTAATAAGAATGCAAAATTATCCACCTATTTTGGAAAACTGTTCAACTCTTTCTTCAAATGCTAAACACATACTTTACCACACAATCCATCAACTCTTTCCTAGGTATTTATTCAAGAGAAGTAAAAACAGGATCTACAAGCAAAGATCTACAAGCAAATGTTTATAGCATCTTTATTCACAATTGGCCAAAGAAAAAACAATCCAAACATCATTACCTGGTGAATGAATTCAGAAATTGTGGTATATCCATTCAAGGGAATGCAATGCAGCAATAAAAAGGAATAAATTAACAACACACAGCAATATGAATGTATCTCAGAAAAATCATTCTAAGAAACCAGAGGACACAAAAGACTGCATACTGTATGATTCTGTTTGTATGACATTCTAGAAAAGGCTAGCTTATAGGGACAGAAAGCTGATTCCTATAATGAGGCATAGGAGAAGTTTTGGGGCTCTTAGAAATCTTCCATCTCTTGATTGTGGTAGTAATTATACAACTGCGTACTTAAAACTCATCAAACTGTATAATATAAATGGATGAATTTATTGTGTAACTATTCCTCGATGATCTTAAAAAATTTGGGGGGGGGGATGCCTGGATGGCTCAGTTTGTTGAGTGACTGCTCTTGATTTTAGTTCAGGTCATGATCTCAGGGTCAGACTCCGTGCTCAGTTGGGAGTCTGCTTCAGGATTCTCTCTTGCCCCCTCCTTCTGCCCCTCCACTCACTCATGTGTGCACATGTACTCTCTCTGAAATAAATAAATCTTAAAAAGAAGAAGGAGAAAAATTGTCAAGACTAGGCAAGGTAGGCTAAATAATGACCCCCAAAGATACCCATGTTCTAATCCTTGGAACCCATGAATGTTGCATCATACGGTAAAAAAGATTTTGCAGATGCAATTCAGTTGAGGATCTTGAGATGGGGTTATTATCCTGGATTATCCTGATGGGCTGATCATAAATGTCATTGGAAGAGGGAAACAAAAGGAGATTTGACACAGAGGAGAAGAAGGCCAAGTGACAAGCAGAGTGTAGACGAAGGGGCCAAAGAAGGCTTGGGAGATGGAAGAGGGGGCCACGAGCCAAAGAGTAAGAGGAATACAGCTATAGGAGCTGGAAGAGACCAGGAACAGATTCTCCCTTAGAGTTATGACCCTGCCAACACCTCCATTTGAGCCCAGTGAAACTGATTCGGACTTCTGACCTCCACAACTGCAAGAGAATAAATTTGTTTTGGTTTAAGCCACTAAATCTGTAGTAACTCGTTACAGCACCTATAAGCACCTAATACACCAGCAGACAAGTAATGGCTAGAACACAGATTGCAAGAGTCTTGCTCTGATTTAATGAGAGGCCTTGACGGCTTACATCAGCATCTTCAGATTTCAGTACGGGCAAGAATCATCTGAAGTGCTTTTAAAAATGTAGTGTTTCTCAGCACCCCCATTCCACCTCACTCTTGTCTCCCCATCTCTGCCAGCCTGATTCAGTCAAGAGGGCAGAGCCTGGGCAGCTGTACCTGGGTCTAATGCTAATGCCCCAAACTTCAAGAAACCCTGATCTAGACGCAGCATTTTCTGTTCTCATAGTCATAATTCAGTATGATTACTACTTCTCTTTCTTAGGGGGATCACCTTGTTCCAAACAGCACATTTAGCAGGCTCTCAGCAAAGCATATTTATTTATTTATCTATTTGACAGCTCCATAAACTCAAACCTCTTCGATGGCCTCTGTGTTTGCTGAGTGAATTCCACATTTGCCATCCTTGCTATAATCCTACTCTTAATCTAATTTTACTAAAAGCCATCAGTATGGGAGCCTGTTTCGGCCAGGCACGTCAGTCATTTTACCCTATAAATCCCATGGCTTCACTTGCTCTTTTTGGATTTTACAAACACCAACAGCAGATAGACTTTCTGAATCATGAAGAGGAGGCCAGGTGAAACAACTGTTAAAATGTAGACATACACACACATGGAAATTGTGCCTTTTTGTATTTTGTTTCTGTATTCTATCCATGAGGTCCAGAGCTCATCTAGATAAAGTACTAGCATCTGGCAAATCCCGCGGACAGCCATGCACCTCCCTTTTAGGCATCTCTTGGTCCATCAGATGCCACTTCTCTCTGCCCAACTGAAGTTCCATGCTGGTTGGAATGGAGCTCCTATAACCAGGCAACAGGACCAGCCTCCCCCTTGGGGCATGGCAGGGTCAGCACTCGCTGCAGGAAATGGGTATAGACCAACCTGAGGAGCCTCTCATATTAGTGATGAGATGACTGCACTTGACTTTCGGACTGATATAAGGAGTGGGTCAACGATGTGAAATCAGTAGAGCTTGAGACCCCTCTCTTTGCTTCCACTGGATGATAGCTAAGAGAAGCCTGCAAATGTCTAGGCACTAGTGTGAGATGCATTTAATGTGATTAGTGAAGCTGACAGCTTGCTTAGTTTGAAACACAGCCAGCGAAAACCCCGGCCCGGTCAGATAACAATTGAAAAGAAACAAAAGTGAGACAGAGAAGAGAAAGAGGTAATTTTAAGGCCAGAATTACCACAGTTCCATTTGTATACAAGCTAATTTATGTTTCCATGAGAATCTGCCCAGCTACTCTAGCAGTTTTAGCAATGCGTTGCTCTACCCATGTTTATCAAATATTTAAACATCCCATTTTTATTGAGCCATAATGTCTGTTGAATATGTAAGCAAAAGAAGAAGGATGAATTTTCTTTCTCACAGCAAGAATACAATGGCAACTCTTTGCTCCTGATCTATTTCCATTTGTACAATAAAGTCACGTTTGAATACTCGTATTTGCTAGAAAAAAAATAAGTCATTCTGACTTCCATAAATACGTATTACCTAAGTCCAGATCCGCTGATTGATCTATCACAACATTAATTGATCAGCATAGCATCTGTCTGTCCATTTATTCATCTGAGAGAGAAGCAGATGACATATAATTAGTTCCATAATGGAATAACCCTTTTCCTCCAATTAGCATAGCCGTGAATGTGATAGGAAGGTTCTAGTTCTTGGAGGCAAGTAAATATTTATGATTTTTTTGTACCAGTGGTAACAAATCAGTTTAGGGACTGCACATCTCCTGTTTAAAATGAGTATCATTGGTTAGAAATATCCATTTGGAGGGTGGCACCTAGGAGACAGTCTGTAAACCACCATCGCAAAAGACTGCAGCTCCGGTAAACTACACCAGGGCCCAAACCACCTTGCTCATTATGATGGACAGTAATCAGTGAACTAATAAAACGATTGGAGCTGAAATCATATTTTGCATTCACGGCAGCAATAGAATAACGAATAAGCCGTAGAGATGAATATACATATTCATTTTCCCTCTCTACGACACACGCAAACCTTGCTTTCTCGCCTTCTAGCCGTGTGAGAGTCAACACAACGTTTGATGCATTGAAATACAGTGGCAAATCGTGTCTGATGAAGGAGATGGCTCCTGCTCTAGTGCTTTCTGTTCACTGAGGATTAGCAAAAGGTTTGTGAGGGTCTCTCTCAAGGAAGGCCAAATCATAATTCCAAGTCCAGAGGTCAGGAATTTATTTTCATGGTGTCAAAAGCATATTTTAAAGATGTAATGTGTATCCCGGTGTCCCCTGGCTGACGGGGTGGGTGTGCTCCTTGTTAACAAAGATAACTGAGGTTTTATGACACAGAGTTTGGGTCAAGAATGAGAAGTTTTGAAGATTTACATTTTTCTTCAGCATTGACCTTTTGGCTTTATTCCTTAATTAAGCAAAGACATGGCAGCAAAAGGGAGTATTATGGGCCTGCTGTATCCCCAGGGCGTTATGAGATACCAGACACAGTTAAGCTATCTCAAGACAACCATGTTCTCTGGAGTTACTTTATTGCTATTATAAAAAATCTTTATTATGGGAAAAAAATATGTATTTTTATGCCAGAAGCAGATGAAGATGACAGGCTGTTGAATGGTAGTTTCAGTTGAGCCTCATGCCCACAGAGATTGTAAAACACCCAAGACTAAGGGAGGCCTCCTGATAGAATCTTAAGAAACCTAAAGGGGTATATTAATCTTTGTGAAATTCATAGTTGGAACAGGCTACCATTAACTGGCACTTTCCAGTTATCAAGATATTTTATGAAACTGAAAAAAGTCCCATTACACTTGCTAACAGGGCCAACTTTGAGGGTGTGGCGAATGAAATAACCTCTTTCCAGATGGCCTCCTCGACTGTAAGGACCTTGAGATCCTTAATCCCCAAAGATGCCTGCTGCTTTTCTTATGTGCTGCATACAATGGCCCTCGTGCAGAAGCCTCTGTGTGAGTTTGCTTTTCTTTCCTAAGGACAAGAAAACCGATCATTAGAAGGCTGCTCTTTTCTCTTAAAGATCTGGCACTTTTCAATTTGTTTTATTGTTTTTAAAGCAACTATGCTGCCCTTTCCCCTCTGGGAAAAAAAAAATCATCTTTGCCTACACTACTCACACCTCTTTCGGTTAATACCAAAATAAGACACCTTTTTTTTTTTTTAAAGATTTTATTTATTTATTCATGAGAGACATACAGAGAGAGAGAGGCAGAGACACAGGCAGAGGGAGAAGCAGGCTCCATGCAGGGAGCCCAACGCGGGACTCGATCCTGGGTCTCCAGGATCAGGCCCTAGGCCGAAGGCGGTGCCAAACCACTGAGCCACCAGGGCTGCCCAAGACACCTTATTTTAAAAGTGTTTTCCCTTAAACTTTTCATCGTGAGCTTCCTTTGCTACCAGGAAAGGCTGAGGTACTTGTTTATGGGCTGGTCTTTGTGTTCATGACGTATGTTTCATTCCCTCTGGATTCCAGGAGTTTGAGGTGGTTCTTGCCTTTCTCTTCTCATGGCTTTTACTGCTGGGGCTTCCAGGGTGGGCCGGGGGGGAGGGGAGAAGGGGAGGAACCTGTCCCCTCTGCATCTGCAGAACAGGGACAGAGAGAATTCTTTCCGATCTACCCCTGGGAGGAAGAGGAGAATTGGGATCCCTCACCCAACTTTGCATCCTGAATGGGGAAGTGGGTCCCCACGATCCATGGATTGCTCGAAGCAGTGAACAGAGGTAAGTAAACAGGGAAGCTTTAGAATCTTTTGGTTGGCAAACGGGTCCCGGTTTCTACATAAAGAAAGACTGGTGCTGGTTGTTTCTTCTTCTTCTCTTTTCCTTTCCCCTTCCCTTCCTCCTCCTCCTCCTCCTCCCCCTCCTCCTCCTTCCCTTCCTTCTCCTCTTCCTCCTCCCCTTCCTCCTCCTTCCCTTCCTCCTCCTCTTCCTCCTCCTCCTCCTCCTTAAGTCACTTGATCCTCACCTTGCTCAGCAGATCTCTCACGAGGAAGTCTCCCCCTCCACTTTGCCCAAAGTCGGCCATCTGGGAATGGGGTGCGCCTAGGGGTCCTCAACCCGTCCTCTCTCTGGGCTGCCCCGCAGGAGCTCTATAGGCCAGTCTCACTGCACATATCTGTACACACCTTAGAATCTCCCAGCTTTAGGCAAGGGCTCACTTTTTGGCTGTTTTTCCAGTACAACAAAACAGCATCCTGGGGATTTGGAATGGCCCTTTGGGTCATAATGAGATTTCACCAGTTGATCCAGCAAGTTCTTTGTGCCGAGCCTACTCTGGGTAGTGCTCCGCGAGGAGGCGGTAGGGAGGCTTCAAGAGGACACGTGCTCCTTGCTTCTGTCAGGGTATCAGTGGTATTGGAGGAGAGGAATATGTGCCCCTCTGACCCTACAGAATGGAAAGCTGAGGGTGTCATTTAGCGCTTTGTTTGGGAACCAGCAAGAGAAGTTCCACCTGGACCTAGGAAGAGACGGAGCGAGAGGGGATTTGGGATTCATGAGGAATGGACTCATGAATTAGAGAAAGTCTTGTGGCTGATTTTATGCTCTGCAGCCTTAGATATTAACGTTACTTACTGCAGAAAACTTTTGCTGGGGACCAGTTTCCTGGCAAGAATGTCACTTTCACTTTGTTTCATTATATTTTGGACAGAGTCTGTTTCCCGGTGCAGATTTTGCTGGCTCCATCCTTAAGAAAGATGCTCGAATTGCACACATCGTCATCAAGCCGTTCAGTACATAGCTCCATGTTTCTTCCCAAATACCAAGTGGCGTCCAGGCGGGCCTGTGAGCCACTCCAAACGTGGAGATCTCTCCTTCTGTTGTGAAAGCGGAGTAATCTCAGGAGATTGATGTCACGGAATATCCCTCAAGCATAGCTGTCAAGTATATAGATTCAAAAATTCACCATTTCATTTTATCAATTTTCAGAGCTTATTGAGTTACTTATGTGTTTCTCCTCTTCCAAAATGCTATGCGTTCTTCCTGCGGTGCTCTTTTATTTGGAAGACCCCAACGCAGGCCACCCAGGAGTCAAGGGAAAAAGCCTTCCTATAAGAACCAGTGTGAGCAATGTCAAAAAAAATGTGGTACAAAGCTGACAGAAAAGCAAGTTCTAGTTTTCCTATTTCTGGAGGATTATATCAAACGGGTTTAAAATAATGAAAATATCTGGTCTCTCTGCATGTGGTAGCAGAAAGGTGACTGCCACCAATGAGACGATGTTATACGGACTGGATGTATTACATAAAACACTTGAAATGTTATGTACATAACAATGTTAGAGTACTTGGTCTTTTGGAACAAAATGGACCAAAGTAACTTATAAATTGGCATCTTGACTCAAGGTTTGAATGGAAATAGCCAAGAAACCATAAGGCAGACACAGAGCCTGTCTATTATTTCTCATTAGTATCACCACCTTTTTCTGATTTTTTTTTTTTTTTAATGCTGCTGAGGAGTTGTAAAAAGTAGGTTTTGAACAAGGCAGGTATTGATTAGCATATGCAAAGGAGACTTCTGGATACTTGATCATTTGGTAAGAGGTACCCAAAGACAGAATCTGGATCATTATTAGAAAGAAGTAACATACTGACGTCATACACACACACACACACACACACACACACCCTGTCAGATCTACTTCCCAACCTTAGGCCTGATTAATGGGAATCCCAAAGAACTTCCATTCGGATTGGATTGTTGACTTGGGCATCCCAACTCAGTTCCACTGTAGGTGATGTTATTTCCGGCTATTAAGGCCCATGGTCCAGCAGCATCAATAGAAAAGAAATTACAACGCCTTGCACTTGGCAAAGTGTTTGCTGTGGAGGATTCCTGAGTTTCCCAAATTCTCCTGGTCATGGGGAACTCAAGGAAAGGAACATTTTATTCTTTTTGCCACCAGCGGTTGTTTACACCTTATAGTTAGCAAGTGCCAACAGGGGCGACTGGCTTTCTTTTTTGCTGTTGTCCTTGTTTTCTTTTGTTTTTAATAGATTTTTACTCAGTGAGTCCAGAACTTAAAGTGAGCCTGCATTTTGCATGAAAGCGACATCAACAGATGACGTTACAGGGTGATTAGGTGACATGAGCCTAACCGGTTTCTGATCCAGAACATTGGTTTGTCAGCCCCTGTTTTTTGTCGTTCTGTAGTTCATTACACACGCGCGTGCACACGGGCACACAAATGTGGGCAGCAGTGAAATGATGTTAGAATTGCTGAAGAATGATAAGTAAGGAAAGTGTGTTTAAGTGGGTTCAGCTCTTGAGTCCAACACTTAAAATCCTGAGGACAAACCATCACCAACAGCAATCTTGGCGGCGCTTGTGCGTCAGTCATTAGAATTCTGTTGCGATGTTTACCGCTCCTTCTTCCTTAAGAAACTGGGTCACCTGCTCTGCCCGAGCCCGCAGGGAAGTCAGAAAGCCCGCGTGCGAGCTAACGTGGCAATGCATTTTAAGAAGCACCCGCTCCTACGAGGTGGGGAGGCCATCCCTGGTCGGGCTTCGCGGGGCCGCGGCGCGCGAGGAGCGGGGTCCCCTCCTCGCTGCGCGGGGCCGCCCGTCGCCCCGGTCCCGGGGGAGCCGGGCCCTCGCGCTCCCTCCAGGATGGGACAGGATATGACAGCCCGGTTTGTGCACCAGCATCCTTAATATTTCCTTCCTTTCAGAAGCAAATAGAGCGTTCCCTTATCTGAATGCTAATTTCCTAGTTAAAAACCCTCCCTTGCTGACAAGGGACTGAAAGAGTTTTAAATCACAGATGTAGAGTATCAAATGCAATAATGCTCTTGCAATAGTGCATTGAAGCCTCAATTAATTAACCCTTGGGCTAAGTAGGCAGGTACACGGCGGTGGCCGCAGGCGGTGGATGGATGAGATTTAAATGTGCATCTCATTTCCCCAGCACGGAGCCTGCCGTTTGGTTCAGAAAGGAGTCATTTTGCACACTCGCCTCATTTACTCGCCGCTTTAATCCTCCTAATTCCACCTGAGATCGGGGGAGAATTGAAAAGGAAGGCGAGGAGCAGGGGCTGCGGGCCGGGCTTTGTGGCGCGCGGTCCCCGGGGGCCGGGCCTCCAGCGGGTCTGGCCTCGGAGCAGGCGTCGGTGGGAACCGAGCGCGGCCAGCTCCGGGCGGACCGGGCCGCGGGCGCGCGTGGAGGGGGGGGGGGCGGGGGGCGGGGCAGGCCCAGCCGGTCCGGGCGCCGACCCCAGGCCGCAGCCCTGGGCGTGCAGGCGGCGGGGCCCGGGGGCGGCCGCGGGGGGCGGGGGGGTGGTCGCGGGTTCGAGGCCCGCGTCCCAGCGCCGACTAGGTGTGACTCTCCAGCTCATTTCTCTCCACGCGATTTACCATCTGTGAACTCGTCTTTAACCTAATAAAAATCATCTAGCTTTTGACTAACAAGAAAAGGAAACAGTGCTCATTGTGGGGTTTGGGGAAAATGGCTTCACTAATGTGCAGGATGAGAACGGAGTGATTTATAGGCGGATTTAACCGTGGGCTATGATTAGGGGGCCGGTAGTAAGTGCATTAGATGTCTAAGTGTGGCAATAGAGTAAATAGGCGTTTTATTTATCGCAGTGCCAGGGGCCTCTTAGCGGAAGAGCGCTTCTCCAAATTGAAATATAGCGGAGTTTACCCTCCTGATTAGGGCCTCCGCGCAGCCCAAGGCTATCAGCTAAGCAGAAACCACGCTCGCTGACACCTAATTGTCACTGGATTAATGTGCAAACAGGGACGGCGAACAGCGACAACAAATAACCCGGTGTCAGAGCCGTTGGTGGCAGTGTCCACTCGCAGTGACTTGGGGCCAAATTGGAGTTTATGTGTCACAACGGGATCCCGGCGCGGCGCCCCCGCCGAGGGCCACCTGTGCGCGCGCCCGCAGGCCGAGGGCGCAGCGCCTTGACCTTCCTGTTGTCGTTTCTGCTTTCTGCTCCCGAATTCACGGCTCCCAAGACACAGTTGTGCGAACCGGGTCCTTCTCTCCAGGATCTTGCGACTTTGGCCCGCGTCTCCGCATAACGTTTAGCTGCCCCGTTGGGAGCGCGGGTCGCGGGGTCGGGGGGAGGGCGCGGGGTGCAGGGGACGCGGGGGGGGGGCGCGAGGGGCGCGGGGGGGGGCGGGGGCCGTCTCCGCAGCCCCGGAGCGCGACGCCCGCCCCCACCGCCCAGGCCCCGGCTCCGTGGTGACCCCGCGCCCGGCGGCCCCACCTTAAAGGCCCGAGAACCCCGAAGCAAATGCTGGATAGGTTACCAGCCGGGAAGTTCTTGGGCTCACTCATTTTTCTCCTACAATTAGCCATTTAGGGAGGGAAAAAGTCACAAATACATGAATTATGTTCCTAAATGTATTTCTAAAGTTCTTAAGTTTTATTGAGCATGAAAGTTGGTCTTTCCCTGCGTTAAGGACTGAAGACGCTATAGAACTAGCTAGTAGCTCAATGGTGCAAAGTCTTATGATTTAAACTTGACATTTGCAATTTTTTGCCGTAAAATATTACTTTCTTTATTTCAAGACTTTAGTTGAAAACCTCGTAATTCCTTTTAAGCTCCATTTGATTGTCAATTGCACAACTCTCTCTAAAGCTTAGGGCTTATGATTTTCATACACACATGATTTATGCTTTTTGTGTCACAATATAATGTACTTTGGTACAGCTCCCACTTATTTCTCTTGCATCACGAGAGCCTTCCCCTTTAGAGGCTGGGATTTTTATAGTGAAGCTATGAATGAGTTGTGACCTGGCTGTAGATTCCCTTGAATTGTCCGAAATTGCCTTTTTCGCTGCCACAGCCAGCCTTCTGTGCCACTCCATTTAATATGTTTTCAGAAAATGGTGATCCGGCTATCTGCATATTTGGATAACAGAGGCAAATAAATTTTCACTATTGAAAATTTCAGTAGCTGGCTGCAGAAAGCCCGTGCACTGCCTCTACTGCGGACAAGGATAGCAGAACATATTCTAGAAGTTGCAAAACCTGAAATTCCTTTTAACCCATTTGCTGCAAGAAAATCATAAAGCTGGATCTGCAAGTGATTTACTAACAATATGCTGAATGATTTCAATGTAGGTTTAATCCGGGCAGAGAACCATAAATCCATCCAAGCTGCTGATTGGACATAAAACTTAAGCTCCTGACCCCCATGAGAACAACAATACATAACCAACATATCCGCAAATGGATACTAAGTTTTCTGAAAAGATTAATAATATATATTGTTGTGATAAAAATTGGAATGCACACAGGAAACATTTAGTTCATCCAATTATTACACTTTGTAGATCTTATTTTGTGAACTCCTAGATGTGGAAGGAAGTTTAGAGACCATTGAACCCTCTTTACAGATGGCAAAACTAAGACCCAGAAGGTCCGATGCCTTGCTCCGTGTCACACAGACATGCACAACTAAAGTTTCTACCTATTCCTCAGATATATTATTATTCCAATCAAGCCGTAAACACTGTAGGCATACGAGAAAAAAATCAAATGTTTTTGTCCTACTGGTCAATTTTAGTTATTTGGGCATTTAAACGCTAGACAGCTTTTCTGGCATATAAAAATGAATTTTTTAATAACTAAGAAATAATCGAAAGTGGGCATTATTCTTTGCTAATTTATCTGGAAATCATGGAGCAGAATTAAAAATTTAAGGAGATTTTCAGTATTTGAAAGAGTTGCTATATGGCAGTTATTTGAGACTGAAGTCATATTATTCCTCTGCCAGTTTTCTGCTCCTTTGATCGCCTACTCTTTCTACTTTGGGACTTTTGACCTCCTTCAGACTTTACGGGGGGAAACTAAGACTCGAAGAAATTGACTTTATCATTAATTAATAAAATATTTCATGGAGAACTTAGGACAAAACTGTCATGCTTACCCATGGCTCTCTCTGGATCCTACTACAATGGGTTACCACCAAGGAATATTTGGCAGGTTTTTAAATAATTCTGCTGAAGACTTACAGATTTATTTATATGATAATCACTCCTGGAGTTTCAAGGATTGCCTTTGGTGTACAGACTTTAGGATATGTCTGAATTATTAAGCTTCCCCCTGTTTGATGTGGCTAGGTTTTAAGAGGGTTGAGTAAACTGACATAAATTATGTCAACCAAGAAAAAAATGAGTCACCTGGAATTTTGAGTATGACTAAATCTAGATTTAAAATTAAAAATTTTTATTAAATCGGAAATTTCTGGCAAAGTGGTCGGACTCTGGGAAATATGTTCATTTTAAGGAAACTGCTGAAATCTAAGGTTGGCCCACCAACGGGGCCGTGAGTCTTGCCAGTCTAAACTAGAATGTATACTGACCCGTCCACACCCCCCCTTCCCCCGACTTCTCCCTCCCCCACCCTGAGTTCTTGAGAATTTCAAAACCAGTCATCAAAATAACCAGTACTAGGTTTATAACTAGGCACAACAAACTGAAATGATTTCAGTTTCCTAGACTGAAATGATTGCACAAAACTCCGTAAAAGGAAAGAAGAGGGTGAAGCTACTCTGGAGTTATCCATGAAGGTGAACAACTCGGAACCATTATAATCAAAGCCATCTCGGAGGGAAGGACCAGGTGGTGAAGAGAAAAGAGCAGGGCTGTGTGACACGGGTGGGAGGTGGGGGTTTGTATGGTCCAGGTGCTCCAAGCGCCTAGTGGGTGACCTTGGGCAGACTGCTGTCCACCAGCCACAGCTGTCTCCTAAGGCCACCAGGGGTGTAGGCACACAATTTCTTGAGGTGAGGTCTGTGAGCCCTCCAAGTGGACACCCAGCAAATCCCCCCCCAGGGAGCTCTGGTGCCCTCTGGAGTTTAAAATGCTTGTACAAAGGACCTACACATTTTCTTGTCAATGTAAGGTTTTAATCACTTCTGCTGCAGCAGTTTGAACTCTCATATTACAGTTTGAGGAAAAGACCTGAACAGACACTGATGACTGATTTAAAAGACTCCTTCAGACCACAGGAGTACTTCGTCAGGCATAGTCTTCGAGGGCTTTCTTCCTAGATACAGGTGGGTGGGAGACTGTCAGCGGTCACCACTGTTTGCTTAGAAAGCTCTTGTGGACATGTGCTCTCTCCTCTCTCTCTCTCTCTCTCTCTCGTCGGCCACAATCTTTTTGGTATTTAACAAAAAGTAGTTTGTGGGTTAAAAATATTGTAAGATATCTTCGCCCTGAGTTTTTCACCTATTTAAACTACTATGGCATATCTTTAAGAAATATCATGAATTTGTGTGTATGGTAACATGATTGGGGGGGGGGGGACACTTTTTACCTTTTGAAGTAAAATGAAATTCCAAAACAACCCAGATCAATATGCTTTCAGGATTGTGCAAGGATCCCAGTTCTTAACATCATAAAATGTCACGCATCTATATATTTTCCTACTCAAACATAATTAAAGGCAGACAGTGTACCGTGTTGCAAACAGGCATATTGTTCTTTGGAAAGCAATTTTTAGAAATTACTTTTTTCTACCCTGATGTCAGAGAGCTGATTTCATTTTTATGTTATAGCTGGATTTTAAAGTCTAATAGACATTTCCTGGATGAGGCCTACAAGCTTTCTCCTACTCAGTGTCAGTTTGCGTTCTTACATGGTTAAAATGAGAGCAAAAATATTGGTAAGCAGTAAGCAGCCCTTTCCATCATGTTTAATATTGCTCTTGGAGGAATAGTATATTGTATGCTTTCTGCACACTCTTTGTAAGGTAGGATTTTTTTTTTTTTTTTTTTACTTGAGGGAAGTTTTTTCTAAGAGCACATCTTTTTAATGGTATACTTTCCTCTTCTCAGTGAGGGACTATTGATTGAGTGGACACCGCTTACTGTAGCTGTTCTGAGCTGCCAGCAGCAGAGTTTCCTGTGATTGATTTTATATAGCACCTTTTATACTTGAGAAATCCCAAAGCACTTAACAAAGCCGTGAGTGAACTTGATGCTGATAGTGATGGCGAACGCAAACACGGCCAATGGCACAAACCCACAGCAGTTCACACTGCTCCAGCTTCTTGAACTCTCCAGAGGGCCTGTTGGTCAGGCCACACCCATTCTCTCTGGTCTGCCCAGACTCTCCAGAATGGAAGGGACATCTAGCCATCTTCTAGCACATACCTGGTCAGTACGATGACCAGCCCTACACTCCTCCAGCCAGGTGAGATAGGCCCCCTTAGGCAGCTTCCAGAGAGCCGATTACTCTCTAGGCTTCTCTGTCCTCACTGGTTCAGTACAGAGCACGATTCAGTGGTCCTGTCCAATCAGAGGTTCTAAGACTCTCTGATTTCATGAGTATCTCTTGCACCCTGAGGAGATGCATAGCGTTATGTCAGGCCCCTGCCCTGGAAAGGAAAGATGCTTTGGATAACTTTAGTATAAGGTTAGTGTAAAAGCAAACAAGACCTCTCCAGAAATGCATGACAGGTCCCCCTCAGAAGGACAGTACATCATTGCTCCTTTCTCTAACTCCTAGCCCAGTGCTTAGCACAGGTAACACCTCAGCAAATGTTTGTTGAGTGACTATCTGCTCATGCCAAGTGTCCTTTCAATGTCAGAGAAAGCAAATTTCAGTCCAGAATAATGGATGTTCACGGCCTGGCACCATTGATCTTAGCAATGAGCATGCAAAATAAGCACGACTTGTCCCCATAGAAACAGCAAAAGTGGGACAAAAATCATGCCCTCTTTTTTTTTTTTTACTCTAGTTCCTGATGCCAAAGACTGAAGCGGCTTGTTTTCCCTGTAGATTGGTGACAAAGGAAGAGGAAAGGGCATTAAGCTCACGGAGAACTCTGGTCTGTTTACCTCCAGGAAAATGAATCAGCGGATGGAGAGCTAGGGCACGTCTAAGGAGAGGACACTGTCACCACCTTGGATGAATTGGGAAGAGACAAGGAGACTGAGGAAGCAGAAAGAAAATTATAATATTCTTCCTAGGAATCCCACCC
The DNA here is from genome assembly GCF_053574225.1 of Canis aureus. NCBI lineage: Eukaryota > Metazoa > Chordata > Mammalia > Carnivora > Canidae > Canis > Canis aureus. The sequence goes on from NC_135612.1 coordinate 29,133,996, forward strand.
TCATCTTCAAAGATGTGAGCTTCCTTAGGTGTCCCTAGTCAGGAGCAGGAAGGCCCCTGGGAGGGGGTAGGAGAAAGCCAGGCTAGTTCTCTAGCTACGCACCCTCCTTGCCTGGGGAGAGGAGGAGCAGGGACAGTTTCAAGGTGACTGTGTGGGAAGAGTCGGTGGGGTGTCCCCTCTGGCTCCAGCGGGATTCATACCCAAATGTCTGTGTTTCATTACACATCTCATCACCCTGTTAGTGTGGTGTTGTTTTTAAAAAGATTTTTATTTATTCATTCATGAGAGACACACAGAGAGAGACAGAGACACAGGCAGAGGGAGAAGCAGGCTCCATGTAGGGAGCCCGACACGGGACTCGATCCCAGGACCCCGGGATCACACCCTGGGCTGAAGGCAGACGCTCAATCACTGAGCTATGCAAGTGCCCCGGTTAGCAAGTTTTAAAAGAGAAAGAGAATATCTAAGAGAAAATGAGTGTGTGCGTTCCTCTTCACCTCTGCTTTCTTTTCTTCGTACACGTGGCCATGGCTTTGGAGTTCATTTTCAAGGTAACAATTTACTTTTGTCTCACATGATGTGTTGGCATCTGTCATCTCCTTTGGTCTTTGAATGACTCGGGGAGACTGATGGAATTATTATGCCCATTTTACAGATGAGGAAGCTGAGGCCCAGAGAGAGGGTGAGTGACTTGCCCGAGGTCATGCAGCTAGCAAATGGCACAGCTGGAATTCAAACCCAAGTTACTAAATGCCACAACTCACTCACTGTCTCCTGGGTCTTACTGTCTCCATCTCACACTGAAAAAAATAAACCCTGCTTGAAAAAAGAAAATGTATTGTTATGACATGCTGGCACTTGGAGGATTAAGCTGTGAATGTTTATAGTTGATTTTTGAGCTCACACCACACACAGCTAGCTGCTTATTACTATAAGCTATCAACTAAAATCTCTTCCTCCTCCTGGTTTTTCTTCTTCTTGTCCATCATGGGTCCCTTCTTTGTAGGAACAGAAATAAGTACCTGTGATTTCACCCCTGAGTCCATGGCTACGGGTACTGACCTCTTGAGGCATGGCTTCCTTCAAGACCTCAGTGACTCTCTCTAAGATGTGAAGGCTGAACTAGAATGTTCCAAGCCCCGCTCTGGCACTGAGAGACTGCGATTCTGAGCTGGTGACTGTCCAGAGACCTCCAGCTAAAGAACGAGGCTGAGATGGGTGGTGTGACCAGTAACTTGGTTAAGTTCCACAGTGGCTTGCTGGCTGCTGATGACGGTAGGTCCTGGGCTCAAAGCTGGGCACAGCGACACACACAGCACCAGGTTCCTACCCTCAAGACTATGGGGTCTAGCGGAGCCCCCCAAAAAGGCCTGGAAACGTGCAGCTGTTGTTCACCTGTTTACCTTTTGTTGGAGAATTTGAAGATGTATTCTTGGTACAATATCAATACCTTGGTATCAATATCAATGTCTCGGCACCTGACTAGTCCTTCTCTCTCTGCATTTTTTAAGTCCTATTTAAATAGATGGATATTAGAGGAGACATGACAAAAAGCCATCCTGTTGTGTTCTTGGTAGGCTGCAAAGAAAAGCAATTGCAGAGACCTCAACAGTTAGGGGATATGCCTTGGAAGCCCAGCACAGGGGAGGGGGCCTGGGCATTTGGCCTGGCATGAGCGAGCTGGAGGGGAGCCTGATTACGGGAGCCAGGGCCCACCTCGTGCGGTTTTCTCTAGAAGAAAAGCCGGTCAGAGCCGCAGGGAGTCCTTGCAGGCCAAAGGAGACAAAGTTGTTCCCTGGGAGAGAGTGGCATTTTGGAAAACTGAAAATCACTTCAGTAATATCGTATGTGAGAATCCTTGAAACCGAAAAGAAATGCAATAAACCTCGCGGTTTGAAGGCTTCTTCAATATTTTACAAATCACACAATCATCTCCAGCTTTTGGCACAAAGAAAAATCCACATGACAAACCTTACGGAACATTAGCGATATCAAGATAAGCTACATCTGCCGAATACCAATGAAATTATCCCTACCTGCTGCTGGTGTTTTCGACAATGTGAGGCAGAGGGTCCTTTTTTTTTCCTGTTAAAAATGGAAATCAGCATTTGAGTATTTCATGAAGTTCTTCAGGTTCATTAACAAGGTCAAAATCAATGTTATTTTACTGTTTGGAATCATTTTTGGCGGAACAATGAAAAGAAACCATAGTAGAAGTAGTCTTAATATAATCATTTTCTTTTCATTGTTCTTTATGGGAAAATAATTTGGCCCGAAATTTAGTGGTCCCATCAGGGAGGTGATATCTTTAAAAAGGTGGTCTGAAGGACAGGTTTTACTGTACTTTAATAGGCTTATAGATTAATATAAATCTTAATATTCATAATCTTTACCATTTCTTTTCTCAATATCTGCTCCATCTATACATCTATTTATAATGTATGTTTCAAACACAAGATATACTTGATTTTTATTGAATATACTGATGGTGCTACTGGGACAGCCACTTGACCTAGCTAAAAAAAAGAAAGAAAAGAGCCAAGGGGTCAGATTTCTGGATAGTCTGCTGCTGAAAACAGATTTTTGCAGATAATGCAGTGGCCTGCCTGAAAGCAGATGTCCTTGGAAATTCGCAGTTTGCTATTATTTGTGTAATAATAAAGAAGTAAGGGTACCCCAAGTGGCAAGTGTGAACTGTAGATAATCACGATGAAATGTGGCCTGGCCACCTGAAAGCCTGATTCTTCTAACCACGCATGGAACATTTCCTACCTGTACATGTCCACAAAAGGAAATCACAATGCTAACTAGACATGAATTTTTTTTTATTAGATAAAGAAGAAAACATGTAGATACACATTGCTTGACATGAATTATTTTTATGTGGTTATTTAAGGGAAACACATCTAACTAACTGAGGTTAGTTTTGACTCTGAGATTTCTGGTTTGCCTGTCAGCTTATAATGTTATAAACAGTAAAAGAATTAATGTATTTTGTGTGTGTGTGCACGAGTGTATAAAATTGGTATTTTATATGAAAAGATGTATATTAGAAAAGTAATACATCCTCATTAGAGAAAAACTTACAAAGTGTGGGGGAAAATACATATTCCCACCACCCAGAGATAATTGTGTTGACATTGCTCTCCTCTGTATTGTTCTACACAGGTCAGAGCAGCCTATAAAATTGAAGATGGATTTATTAAATTCTCTTGTATTACTTCACTATTTCCGATTATTGGAGGTTTGGGTGGTTTCAGTCTTATCCTATTACTAGAAATATTAAAGATAATCATCTTTTAACCTACCTCTTTGTTTGCATTTCAGATGATCTCCCTAGAGACAGGTCCCAGAGGTAGAATTATTAGAGTAAATGAAGTGAACTTTTTAAGGCTTTTTTTTTTAAGACTTTATTTATTTATTTGAGAGAGAGTGTGTGTGTCTGTGAGAGACAGATCACGAGCAGCGGGGGTGGGGGGGTGGGGGGGTTGGAGGTGGGGGAACAGACTCCCCGCTGAGCAGGGCACCCGATGGGGGACAGGATCCAGGACCTGGGGATCATGAGCCCAAGGCAGATGTTTACCTGACTGAGCCACCCAGGCGCCCCTCTATAAGGCTTTTGATGCATATTGCCGAATTGCTTTCCACAAAGCTTAGGCCAATTTATAGTATAAACTTATTTTAATTAAATTCAATGTATTTCACCCACGTTACTGAAACAAGAGTGGTTTCAGCTTTCCAAAACAGTGATCTCTTGTGATTTGTCATGGACTTGGGATCTACCGGAGGGAGGTGCACGAGAGGATTGTAGAGGCCACTCTGCGGTCTTCAAGCGCTTCTTCAGCGCTTCAGCTGACTTCTTTCAGTCACAGAAAGGCCTATCTTTCTTTCTTTTTTAAAATTATGTGGTCCTGGGGATCCCTGGGTGGCTCAGTGGTTTAGCGTCTGCCTTGGGCCCACAGCGTAATCCTGGGGTCCTGGGATCGAGTCCCACATCGGGCTCCCTGATGGAGCCTGCTTCTCCCTCTGCCTGTGTCTCTGCCTCTCTCTCTGTGTCTCTCATGAATAAATAAATAAATTAAATAAATAAATAAATAATAAAATCTTTTTAAAAAAAACTTATGTGGTCTTCATAGTATTTAGTAGCTTAAATAGTGATATTTTTAATGAAGGGAAGATAACTTGAATACTTAGCTATGCGTTTTCTTCACCTTTATTTATTTAATGAGAAGAAACCCTGGAATTTATTATTAGAAAAATGAGACTTGGGACGCCCTGGTGGCTCAGCGGTTGAGCGCCTCCCTTCGGCCCGGGGCCTGATCCTGGAGACCAGGGATCGAGTCCCACATCAGGCTTCCTGCACGGGGCCTGCTTCTCCTTATGCCTAGGTCTTTGTGACACAGAGAGAGAGAGAGAGGCAAAGACCTAGGCAGAGGGAGAAGCAGGCCCGGTGCAAGAAGCCTGATGTGGAACTCGATCCCCGGTCTCCAGGATCAGGCCCCGGGCCGAAGGGAGGCGCTCAACCGCTGAGCCACCAGGGCTGCCCAAAAAATGAGACTTTAAAAGTATTTATATTTCCTTGCCCACCCAACTCCTAGCTTTCTTGATTTCAAAGATCTTGTCCCCAACATCCTCAAAAGTATTTGGTTATGTGCACCATGTCACATTCGGGCCCCCTTTGTTGGAAGGCAGGTGGCCTTGTGCCTGCTGATGCCTGTGTGTGGAGGCTGGGCTCCCAGAAAGCTGAGCAATCTCTGCGTTTGTAGCTCCTCCATGCCATCCCTGCATCTGCACGTAATGGGTTCCCCAAACAGGGGAACTGTCTGGTGGTAATATGTTTAGTGTGCCCGAAGCTGTTTAAACCCGTGGTATCATTTAAACACGACCAATTACGCCAAGACTCAACAGTTTGGGGATATGTGCTTACCCATGTCTTGGAACATCTTTGCTCTCTGGCTTTCTACTACATCCTATTTCTGAAAAACAAAAAGAGATGTTGCAAATAGATTTCCTATTTTGAGTTCCCTTAGTCAGGCTGAGAATGACTTTTCACAAGAGGAGGGAAAGGATGATAGTTCTTAAGTCCAGGAGGAACTCCCTTCTCGGAACTTGGTCCAGCATCGACCACAGCTGGCACTGAATGCTTTTCAGGGACACCCTGAGCAAAGTCAAGGGTCGGAGGACTGGAAGAGGCGGTGGCGGGAAACCACCAGCCTTAAAGGATGCTTGTCTTTGTCCAGAGACTCACTACATAGTACATTAGGGACCTTTATTTTATATAAAACAGAGCCTCTTACTATATTTCAAAGTAGTTTACAACTCTGTATAAAATATAACATCTTTACTAGGAGATGGTGCGATATAAACAGGAGGAACACAAGTATTAATACTACCTTCACCATGCATGCCTTCCAAAACACATTTGCTAAGTTTTGTTGTATATAAAAATATATTCTGCTACCAACTTTACTGTCATTGTGTAAAATCACACAAACCAATATATGTAAGTGAATAATTTTACATATAGTTAGTGTCTTTTTTGATTAAGAAAGTCGTTTAAAGGACATATTAATTATGCATCTTATGTATCCTATGTGGCAGAGCAGCTCTGTGAATAGAGACCTGCCAGTTGTTTTGTTAAAATAACAGAATGCAGCTGTGATTAAAAAAAAAAAAAAAAAAAAATGGATGCAGCATATCTGGAAGAGCCACTTTTACTATTAAAAGGGAGGAGGTCAAAGTTGTTGCTTTATTCTGCAAATATAAGATTTTTGGAGGGAGGAGTGTTAGGCCACACAAATGTGTGGGGCACAACGCAGGGAAGGTTTTGTATTTGCTAAAATCCTTCCTGGCTGGGACTCTGATTTAATGGCAGATAGGCCCGGGAAAGTGGCCACTGAAACCAAACAGGAAATAATACACCAAAGGAGAAAATGGTTTTTTTGTTGTTGTTGTTGTTATAGTTGTAATCAGAACCACTGCATTTCCACATTTAAACTTCTTGGGTTTGTAAAATCTCAAGCAAATACCCCCCCACCCCTCCTCATGGCCCCTCACTACCCCCTTACACCCCCCCACTCCCACCCCAGATAAGAATCTACATTTGAAGAAACTGTTTTACAATCAAACTAGAGTTTGTCTTTGTCTTTTCAAAGCAAAACGGAGTTTTACCTGTCCAAGAAAACACTCTCTGGAAGTATTTTCCCCGATGCGAGTTTGACTTTTCAGGGTGTCTGTGGCCAAGTCCCATCTGTGTTCCCCGCTCTGTGGTCTCATTCAGGCTGCCGGTGGTGGCTTTGAATGGGGCAGCTTCACCAAATCTGCATGAAAATTGGGAATTGTCAGCGTAATTCGCCATTTACTGACTCGCTCTCTATACCTTTTGTGTTTTGATCAATAAAAACTTCCGTCCTCTACCTGGTTTAGTAACAACCTGTCCCAAAGCATTATATTTCCCCTAATCTTTGCGAGTTCCGGTTGCACAGTTATCCATTTTCAACGATATTCATTTTAAAAGGTTAACAAACGAGAAGCTAAACCAACCATACAAATAACAGCCCAAAGAACACTCTCCAAAACGTGCTGCTGCGGCGCCATCTCAAATTTAATATTCACGCAGAGGAAGCTAAAGGCCACCACAGCGGGCGGATGAAAGAGTACGGCCGTGCACGGCTCGCTCCTGCTGAAAGCTCTGGAATGTCGCTGAGGGGGCCGCTCCCCACCTCGCCGCGCGCCCTTTCGAGGCGCCCGCACTTGCCCGCCCGCGCCCGCGCCCGCGCCCGCGAGCCGCCCCAGGCCCCTATTGAGTGAATTATCGCGGCCCCTAAATCATCTCCGCGGGGCTTCCTCGAATCCCGTCAGGACGCCCGCGCTCCCCTCCCCCTCCGGCCCCGTCAGGAATTCCTACTTCCCGGGGAGCCGGCGGGGAGGCCCCCCCGCGGGAGCGAGCGCCCGGGCCGGGCGCAGGGGGCCCCCGAGGCTGCGGCGGGGGGCGCGGGGGGCGCGGGGGGGCTCCGGGGGGGGCGCGGGGGCTCCCGGGGCGCCCGGAGCGCGGGCCGGAGAGAATATAAATGTTTCCCTTAACTGGAGGAAACACCGCGCTCACAGGCCGCTTGCGGAATAGATTACGCTAATTTATTAAACACGGTTTGCCTGGTGGCTGAGCCGAGCTGAGTAATGATTTACATTTTTTTTCTTTTAAAAAACATTAATAACAGGAAGTCGGGGGCCACAGCGCCCGAAGCCGGAGGGCAGGTGGCGGCGCGGGGCGGCCGGGCCTCGACTTGGGCCGCGAGCGAGCGCCGGAAGCTCCGGGCCGGGCCTCCGCGGGGCGGGGGTGGGGGGACCCGGTCGGGGGGACCCGGTGGGGGGGACCCGGTGGGGGACCCGGTGGGGGGCGGGAGCGAGCCCGCGCGAGGGGCGGGGGGTGGGGGGAGGGGTAGGACTGAGCCTGTGCTGAGGGGTGGGGGTGGGGGGAGAGAGCCTGTGGGGGGGCGGGGGGAGGGCTGGGGGGGTAGGGGTGGGGGGAGGGCTGGGGGTTAGGGTGGGACTGAGCCTGTGCTGAGGGGTGGGAGGTGGGAGGTGGGGGGGGAGAGAGCCTGTGGGGGGGCGAGGGGAGGGCTGGGGGGGTAGGGGTGGGGGGAGGGCTGGGGGTTAGGGTGGGACTGAGCCTGTGCTGAGGGGTGGGAGGTGGGGGGAGCGAGCCTGTTGGGGGGCGGGGGGGAGGGCTGGAGGGTAGAGGTGCGGAGGGGTAGGAGGGGTAGGACAGCCTGTGCTGAGGGGTGGGGGTGGGAGGTGGAGGGAGCGAGCCTGTGGGGGGGTGGGGGGCAGGGGGCAGGGCTGGGGGGTAGGGGTGGGGGTAGGGCTGAGGGGGTAGGATGGGACTGAGCCTGTGCTGGGGGGGTGGGAGGTGAGGGGAGGGAATAGGGGTGAGGGGGGTGGGGGGAGCGAGACCGTGGGGAGGTGCTGAGGGGACGGAGTCTTTTTGAAATAAGGGCTAAAGAAGTATATTTGCTCCTCCACGCAGAGCCATCCGGAGGACGTGGAGGGTTGGAGGTATTTTGAGGAAACTCCAAACCCACCAGCTGCGCTGCTGTTGATAACATGATCTTCCAAAGTCGTGAAGTATACTTGGCAAAGTGGCAGACAAAACAGCGCACGAAGTAGTTGTACATGCGGAAAATTCGTGTATGTTAAAACTACGTGAAAATACCTTATGTCTATACGTAGAATGGAGGTGAAGACAATTACCAAAGGTTTTCTCACGTTCACGGACGTTCGTCTACTGTCCAAATCTGAACATCTGAAGTTGTTTGGCAGGTGGAGGGCTCAGACAATTCTTCGGGCGGCAGTGCCCTGTCTTCTGGGCAATAGCGTGACTCCCTTTGAGACACACCCATCTAGAGCATTAGTCTTTTAATGCATTATTATTTCATAGGGAACAAACCAGTTTGCATGTGCTGCTAGAATGTTTGCAGCAATAACCCATTCACAACTCTATAGAATCCGTGTATCCTGGATTATGAACCCTTGGTTGACAGTGGGAATTGGGCGATTAGAGTCATAGACTGGGAAAGAACTTTGCCTCCGAGTGAACCCTTTAGTGACAGGTTGTCCAAGTTTCCGAGTACTGTATTCCAGTTTGGGTTTCATTTAGGGACTCTGCAGGAGACTCAGTGCCTTCCTTGTCCTCAAAGTGGCCCTAAAATTACTTTAGCTTTTAGGGTAGCTTTAGCACATTGGTCACCTCTCCTGAGGTTGTAGACAATAAACGCCCTAAATCCAGTCTCCTTGTTCTTGGTAAGATGTTTCACCTCTGTACTTTGGCAGGTAATTTTTTGTATCCGACTATAGGACATTACATTAATACCTGTTAAATGCCTTCTTGTTGGAGCTGATCCTTCTTGCCAGGCTGTCTAGAGTTTTGGGATACGACTCTTATCTTTGAATCGATAAGCTTTCCCTTCCAATTTTGTGTGATTTGCAAGTCAGAATACTAGAATTAATTATTATAAAGAGAAAAATGAATGCTGCATCATTAGTAATAATACCATATAAATGTTAACTTTTTCTAATGTGTGCATTAATGACTGTATTATGTAAGTGTGTATATCACCACATATTTAGAACTAAAGAAATAAGACTGTTCATTTTTTTTGTTGTTAGAAAAGTTTGACATTAATTTTAAGGATCCCTTAGAAGATTGGTGTTCCCTACTCTCAATGTGGGAATTTTGTTAATCCTAGAAATAATACTCCAAATTAAAATAATTTTTAGAAGAAAGAAATTTCCCACATGCCTTACCATTCTAACATAATTGTTTTCAGTTTCCATGTTCCCTTCTGTATCTTCTAGGTTTTGTGCTGGTCTTTTCATATTGCACAGTTTTCTACACGTGTTTCCTAATTTCTTGTTAGGAATGAGTGTTAGCCTATATTTATTCTGAGGTAAAGTGAATAAAAACAAGCAACAGAGAGTCTTCAACACAGCTTTACCTAAGCGGGCTGCCAAGCTAAAGCCTTTGCAGTCCTTTTAAAAATATTATCACTGTAGTAGTGATAGGACTATCGGATTCATTTAGTAGCTCGCTTTAAAAAATATCCTTGTATATGTGTAAAAATTACACGTGGAAAAGGGTGACGAGTTCTTGAGCTGCTGGCTTTGAAGGTCCTGAAGTGATTTAGAGCACTTTGGCATGTAGCATTGGTCCTGCTGGAAAGCAGGGCAAGGAGGCTGAGAGAGGTGGGAGACAGGCCATCTTGATTCATCTCTGGTTTGGAGGCCAGGTGTGCTGGGGCTGTGGGGAGGCCAGCTCCTCATCTGGAGTTCCTTACTTCTCTTTCCCTTCCCCTGATGTTATCACCTCTGGACTAGTTGGACCTTTTCTGGAGACCCAGGTGGAGCGGCTGCCCTTGGATATTTGTCCACAGCCTGAGGAAGGTTCAGCTAAAGTTGGGTTTACCATTGGTACCTGCTCTTCTGTCCTCTTATGATGAGTATTACACAGAACATCTTCACTGGAATAATCCTTATCTTTTAGAAGATTGACAGCGATGGTGGCTACCAGTTATTGGGCACCTAGTATATGCCAAATGGTGTATATTGGTGTCATTAGGCTTTACAGCAGTCCTACGAAGTGGGAATCATTATTTCCATTTTAGAGATGAGAAATGCCCAGAGAGGTGAAATGTCTTATCCAAACACAGGGCGGCCTATTTTCACAGCATAGGATTGTTTCACCATGTAACACTCTGTGTCTGTTTAAGAAGACATAAACTTGAGCAATGCAAAATGACATCACAGGATCCCATGCTTTAGTTCTCATTTAGGAAGACAAGAGAAGGTGAGCAGAGAGATCTGGGGGCTTTTCCAAGACAGGAATGATGGTGTGACAACTTTCAACACCTTGGCCCTGAACAAAGCACAAGGTGTTCCGGGAACAGAGGGCAGACGTTTGAAAACTTAACAACAGGGAATGATCCCAAAACAATGAAGCCTAAGAGGCCAGTTTGGCCTGTTTTCAGGATGTAAAATGTTGGACTCAGAATACTTAAATTGTAGTACAGAATCTGTCACCAAACCACTGGGTGACTATAATTCAGTTACTAAAGGAAATTCCTCCAGCCTACTATGAATCAGTGTTTTCTGAATAGATCTATGATGATTCTTTGGAGAATGATAAGAGAAGAATAAGGAAAACCTGATTTATTTAGTATATGCAGATGCTTTTCAGACTTTGAATGGAGACTGTCAAGCCACTTATATTTTCTGACAAAGTAGGAAAGAGCAGAAATCATTGGCTTGAGGTACATTCTTTGTAATATCAAGTAGGGTATAGGGAAAATCCAGCTCCACATTGAAGAAATGATAGATCTTTAAATGTTCCTTCTCCTGAAGTAAAAAAAAAAAAAAAAAAAAAAATTGTTGACGGTGTCCTCATCCTTAAACTGAGTCCCTGCTCTCAGATAGCTCCAAGCCCATGAATACAAGACAAGGGCCATATTGGTGCGGTGGCCCCTAGGAATTCCAAGGATCTTCCTGAAAATCAATCCCAGACTTTATAGCATTCCTGAATCTTCTCAGTTCCAGATATTGGGGGCTGCTCTCGTTGTCACAGCTAGGGTCTTATACACAAGTGCAAGTTGCTCTGTTATGCAGAACCAGATCTTATTTATGTATCAGAAGTCCAGGGAAAATTGGGCCCTGATTCAGCTGATCCTCAGAAACACTATTCAAGGGAATCCAAGGATCCAATATGTTTTCTTCTGGCCAGCAATCCACATGAAAGTAAAGATTGTAGGTCTGGTTAGATAACCCAGGACATTTCAATGTCCTCATGATTTATTGCCAGAGCAAATAGAAATATTGCAGACCACAGTATCATTTATCATGTAATTACATATCTTTGCGGGAGATAATGCACATGAACACAAAAGTGATGTAGAGCTACCCTGTCTTTTGCTCTGGGCCTCAGTTTCCTTGCCAGTAGTGGGAGAGGCTTGGGCAGGATGGTCTCTGGATCTTGAAAGTCTCTTGCAGCCCTAACCTTCAAGAGTCTGTAGACATATAGGGTCTTACACAGAAGTGCAAGCTGCTCTCTTAGGCTTGGGCAGGATGGTCTCTGGATCTTGAAAGTCTCTTGCAGCCCTAACCTTCAAGAGTCTGTAGACATATAGGGTCTTACACAGAAGTGCAAGCTGCTCTCTTACGCAGAAGTGGCCTGCTTGAGCTATGGTTTCGTTGGTACCACTTCCTATCCATGCTGCATAGATATTTAGCCTTTCCAAGCCTCAATTTCCTCATCTGTAGAAGTGGAGAAGATGGCAGTTCAACTTCTTAGGGTTATTACTCTGATTATTAAGTAATACATGTGAAACTCTGAGAAGGAAATCTCAGAAAGCACCACCTATTTTAGCTATTACTATTATTATTGGGACGTTCCATTGTAATAGTTTGTTGTTCTTGCTGTTTTGTGTATTCCCCCCCCCTTGTCTCCTATCTCTCCTTATATACTTCCACATTTACTCTTACAACACAAACTATCGTCAAGGGTTAAACTTTAAAGAAACCAATAATGAAGGGTCAAATTTCAAGTCCAAGAGTGAGTGATCCTAATAATAATAGCTAATATAGGTCAGGTGTTTAATAATCCTAGATCTTGCAAGGATTGTAGACAATTAGCTCCATTATTTTTGCCCCTCAGAATGTGCTTATCTTTTGTACTGTCAGACTTTTTATACGGATATAAACACATGTGTTGGGGTGTTAATGTTGTGGAGATGCTTAGGGGCACCTGGGTGGCTCAGTTGGTTGAGCATCCGACTCTTGGTTTTGGCTCAGGTCATAATGTCATGGGTCGTAAGACCTCATGGGTGTAGGACTCCAGGCTCAGCAGAGAGTCTGCTTAAGATTCTCTCTCTCTGCCCCTCCCCCTACTTTAATGCTCTCCTGTGCACTCTCTCTCTTTCTAAAATAAATAAATAAATCTTTTAAAAAATATCGTGGAGATATTTAGAAACAGATATGTACTTTGCGTATCTTCATTTTCTTATGCATCAGAACAAGCAGGATTTGGATTTCCTTAGAGTGTATCTGGAGGAGGACTGCTATTTGGATAAAGCTTGTGGAATCTTATTTCCTGTGTGATGTATTAGGGAAACATAATATGGCGAGCTTTTTCTTCTCTAGACATGTTTTCTATTTTGGCAACCAGAGGTTAAATAAGTATTCCTGTGAAGAAGCTCTTTAAAACATTTGTATTTTCTCCTTCCCAGATACCTAGACTTAATTAATGTCATTTGCTTCAAAATATGCCCATTCCATTTCTGTGCTGCTAAGTCAGAGTTAAGTTCAAGTTGTCATATTGATGAGGACAAGTCGATAACACTCTTCCCAGTTCAGAAGGTGGCCTCCGTGGTCCCTGAGCATTTGGTAAGGTCCACTTTACCCATTTGCTCTACAAATCCACTTTGCGCCAGCTCCCCTTAGAACCAGGTTTCCTTCAAACAAAAAACCAGGGCAACAGTCATGGGTACTCGATGTTCTTTACTTTTGTCTTTCAGACCAAAATATCAGGTACTTGATATAATGTATATATGAGCCATTCTACTGCATACATAATAGAAAATTCCAGTTAATAGTCTCCAGACCCATTCCTAAAATGTGTCATTAATTATTTTTGATACAAATACAAGAAACAAAGCAGAAAAATAGTCCTGCAGTAAGAATCAAGAACATTGAGAAACAAAGTTTCAGGGGCGCTCATTATATCATTCTCTCTGCTTTGCTGCTTCCTTGACACAATGGAATGTTTTCCACCCTTCTACTTTGAGCCTCATTTACCAAAAATGCCTTGGAATTATGTTTTTTAATGCTTTTCCTCAGTGATGTTGCTCCTTTCTTTTGTTTTAGAGAGGGCTGTAGCCACTGTTTAATGAATACTGTTGGGGGAGGGGTTTGTAGATGAAAATGAAGATAATGAGACTTGGAAACTCAATCTGGTGGATATGGAGTGTAAAGGGTGTTGCATTGCCTGAAGTTACACTCCCCTCTAGGGTCAGCCTGTGTCAGACAACTAGTCAGTGTGAGGTACAAAGGCAGAATGACCTTGCAGGACCACCAAGCCCCAGAGCTCCTGGGGGATCAGCTGAAGCCTTTATGGTGATGGCATAGCACCTCCCTCCCTCCACTCCTGTTGCCTTTTTTCTCCCATCAGTGGGACTCTAAGAACACTCTCCAATAAACCCCCTACCAGAGTCTCTTTCCTGGGGGGGGGGGGGCAGCTGACCTGCAACATCCAGGCTAAAAATATGAGAAAGAATATGATACAATTTGGAGTGAGAGTCATAATGCCCCACATGTTCTTTTTCCCCAAGAATATGACACTCTTTGAGATAAATTAGTTGAAGAACTTCAGGATATCAGATGCAAAACAGGGAAAGATAGTAATTGGTATGAAAATTATTGTAATAAATGAGAAATCCATTTTACAACCTTCTTTTAAAAAAACAAAAGCATCAAAATATCACTTTAAATATCAGAAAAACATAACATTTTACCAAGGAAATATTATTAGAAAATCTGGGACAAAGAGCAGTATTCGTACCCTTGTTTTATTTTTATTTTTGGTATTGTTTTTTGGGATGTGAAATGCCTAGTGTAATAACAAATGCTTAGTAGTTGAAGCAGCCACTTTACCAGGGCCATTGAGGCTGAGGGTGGGGTGGGAACAAATGAGCTTCCAGAGAGAACATGAAAGTATCAGTGAGATTACTCCATGTGGACACCTCATTGAGACTGTAATTTATTTTTTTTTAATATTTTATTTTTAAGTAATCTCTATCTCCAATATGGAGCTTGAACTCACACCCCCAAGATCAAGAGCCCCATGCTCTAATGACTGAGCCAGAGTGGTGCCCCAGGACTGTAATTTTTTAAATTTTTTTTAAAGATTTTATTTTTTTAATTTTATTTATTTATGATAGTCACAGAGAGAGAGAGGCAGAGACATAGGCAGAGGGAGAAGCAGGCTCCATGCACCGGGAGCCCGACGTGGGATTCGATTCCGGGTCTCCAGGATCGCGCCCTGGGCCAAATGCAGGCGCCAAACCGCTGCGCCACCCAGGGATCCCTTTTTTAAAGTTTTAATTTAAGTTCTAGTTAGTTAATATATAATGTAATGTTGGTTTCAGGAGTAGAGTTTAGTGATTCATCACTTATGTACAACACCTAGTGCTCATTGATGCAAGTCCCCTCCTGAGTGCTCATCCCCCATTTAGCTCATCCCCCCACCTACCTCCTTAGGCTGTAATTTTTAAGCTTTTTAAAAAAATTTTTTTAAAGATTTTAAAAAATGTATTTATTCATGAGAGACACAGACAGAGGCGGAGACAGAGGCAAAGGGAGAAGCAGGCTCCTTGCAGGGAGCCCAATGTGGGATTCAATCCCAGCATCTCGGGATCACAACCTGAGCCGAAGGCAGATGCCCAACCACTGAGCCACCCAGGTGCTCCAAGACTTTTTCTTCAAAGGATTTACCTTTTAACAACATTCAATGACTATTTCATTTAACGCATAATTACTAAGTAATAATCACAACTGATCTTATTCAGACAGAATATTTGTATCAGAATAGGGAATAGCTCTCTTTTTTCCCTTAAAAACAGAGCTTTACTGAGATTGTTTAGTTATTAATTTACATAAGTTACATCTTAAGAAGTTATCATTTTAAATAAAATCAAACAACACAAAAGTATATGGAGTAAAAAATCAAAATCTCCTCAGGGACAACTACTGTTCTCAATTTGCTTTCAGATGCTCTTCTGTGGTGATATAATTATTCATGGAAATGTGCACATATATAGAATAGGATTTCTTTCGTTTTGTTTTTTCTTATATTCATATGTTAATAGGATCATACTATTAGAATGTTTTGTGACTTGCACTTTTTTAGTGAACAAGGTTTCATTAATCCTCTTTTTAAAGCTATTTAATTCAAACCACACTGCACTATTCTCAACCACTATATTAGAATTAAATTTGATGCTACATTGAACTTAGGTATGTTAGCTATTCTTGGGGATATACTGCTTATCTAAGTGAAATAAATTAACTATTTCAGTTTTCTAATACAAATTTTTATTTTTGTCAAGATGCAGAGATTTTCTGGGCACCTGGGTGGCTCAGTTGGTTAAGCACCTGCCTTCAACTCATATCATGATCCCAGGGTCCTTGATTTGAGCCCCAAGTCAGGCTCCCTGCTCAGCAGGGAGTCTACTTCTCTCTCTCCCCCTCCCTCTCCACCCCACTCATGCTCTCTCTCTCAAATAAATAAAATCTATTTTTTTAATGCAGAGGCTTGCATTTTTTCCTTTTCTTTTCAGACTGATTCAGTTGTCTGACCTCAAAATTAATTCGTTTAAAAATATCCAAGAAAAATTAAATCTAGTTCTATTTCCATTCTCAAAGTAACCTCAGTATTCTCTTTTCCTTTTTTTTACATTTTAAAATTTAAATTCAATTTGCCAACATATAGTATAACACCCAGTGCTCATCCCCTCAAGTGCTCTCCTCAATGCCCATCAACCCAGATACCCCATCCCCCCACCCACCTCCCCTTGTGCAACCCTTTGTTTGTATTATCCTGTCTTTGCCATAGATGTGTGTTTAAAGGGGGGGGGGAAGAATAGGCAAAAAACTAGTTTCAACCACTCAATATTTGTTTATATTTGTTTCTGAATTCAAGTGGCCTTTTCCAGCAGCAAAGGTTCTCTCTCTTGCTCTCTCACTGGTTTGTAAAGTAAATTGCAAAAAGCTACCAAAGTCTGGCTACATCCTCATAGTGACTGTTTAAACCCATTACTTTCTCTTTTAATCAAATCACTGTTGTGTCAAAATATACGATTCTCGCCATGAATCTCTCTGGCTTGTTACAGGTCACCGGTTGCACCTTGAAAATGTTTGCTCTCCTAAGCATCTCCTCTCCAGCCTCCAGTTAAATTGCTCCAGACCAAGCTTGATCATTTTTCTATACACACAGAACTCTAATTAATATAAACATAATGGCAAAGAGATCCTGTACTTTACAAAGAAGACGAAGGGGGAATGCCCGGTTGGTGGGTATACTGAGCATCATTTGGATGGTGGAAAAAATGGGCATGTGGACAGATATAAGCATTCAAATTATATTATGAAGAAAAAGCAAACCCTAAAAATTTCTTATCATTGAATTACTGGGAGATTTCAGCCTTTATTCTTTTCTGCTTTAAGAAATGTTTTACATAAAGCCGCCAGAGGGCCAGTAAGGGAAATAGTAATTATGTTTAAACAGCCAACACTTCACTAATATAAAATATTTGTACAGCCTCCTAAACATGAAGTTAAGTGCCAGAGGCTATTTTCATTGTTTAATGTATTAAGTAAATAAAAATGTATCTAAGATGTGGACACACAATTAGTTTTGAGTTATTTATCCTGGAGTTTGTATGGTTTAGAAAAACTCCATCTTCTTGGCTGCTGCTGTCCTAATGCATTTAACTTCAGCCATCAGCTATGATTAAACACCTGCTGTTGTGGGGAAACAAAGCACACTAATCCAATATGTATTTCTGACATCTTAAATATCACCCAGTCCCCTGACATCAGGCACAGCTTTTCAGCGGGATGGAATTCCAGAGCATATTTTTCTAATTTATGGATGGACAATAAATCAAAATTAAGCCTTGGGCAATGAAATATACATCAGTGTGGAATGAACTGACTGCAAACGAGGACCCTGCACAACCGAGGGAAAGGATATATTAATGGAATCCTAAGCTGCAAACACTGAAGTGAAAATTAAGGAAGTTTATTCTGCATTTTGTCCCTGTAAAACCAAAAGGCATAGACAAAAAAATGAAGTTTTCTTTTTTTCCATGCACAGCACTGGAGGAACACATTTAAATTAAAAAAAAAAAAAAAGTCATTGCTTTTAAATGCTTGCATGTGGGTGATTAAAAATCAAATCTCCATTGCTGTTTTTGTTATTTTCGGTAATTAAGAAGGGCTTGAAGTGCTTAATGTATTTTCAGTTTTGCTCTTCTGGAAGAGTGAACAAAGGCCATTGTTGACAGTCTTCAGTTTCTCTCAGGAAAGGTTGTGAGAAAGGACATTCTTCGCTCGCAGGTGGACTCCATTGAGCCGGGAGCTGTCCAGTGCTGAACGAATCTTTTACTGACCTCCAACTGTCCCGACACCTGGAGACAGAGGCAACTTTGGAGCCTCGTTCTCATCGGAGACCCTTAGGCACCCCATATATAGGACTACCATTTGGCTTTGCCCATCTCACTTTGGCCACTCCCAAATCTGGACCAAGGTCATGTAGGAGCTGCTCGTTTGGCTTATCCTTCTTACCATCGCCATTGGCAAGCACCAAACATATTTAACAGAGCCCGCCAGGGTAACCATCTTATTTACCAGGGATAAGGTTTTGTGTTTACGTGCATATCAGGATTCTTAACTAATATTATCTCTTGAATCCTCACAGCATCTCTATTAATGGGTATAAGTGGCAAATATTTAGATAGAGACAGAGCCATAATGAAATTGAGAACTTTGTCTTGGGCTGCATGACAAATGGTGGAACTGGGGAAAGGGAACTTGCTGACTGGTTTCCAGTTCTAGATCTCATTTAGACAGCAAATTTCCTCTCTCCAGCTAACAGAAGTTTTTTTCAGATTATTCTTTCTAAAGCACTTACATCTTAATAACTTAGTTATTTCTATAAATTCATCTGTGCCTGGTTTCCTGACTTGTATAGTATTTATTTATGAACAACTATTTCTATAAACCTATGTTACTGATAATGTTTCAAGTTATTATAATTTTAAAATAAATCATATAATTTAGGAATTAATTTTTCATTTATCTCAGAAAGAAACCAGTATGTTCTACGGCCCCCAAACGTATATTTTGAAAATTCTAAATGGAATAATATTTGAATGATATTTTAGAATGTATATCCTTTGGGTTAATTACTGGGGCTGAGATACTTGGCCGCTATAAAACCTAAAAAAGAAGGGTATGTCTCATCCACCATTATAGTTTTACTTTTTGCATTGACTCCTCTTTCTTCTTCAAATCCTCAATAGTATTCCTTCTAGAACATATGCATAAGCTGGCAGGAGAGCTTTTGTTCAAGAATGTAACAGCATTATGCAACTTACCTGTTTCTGAGGGAAATCTTTGTTCTTTGAGGAAATAGTTTTAAAAGACCTCTTTTTCATTTTATGATCACAATATTACATGGTAATGTTTGGTGATCATAATAATAATGACTGACATGAGTTGACCATCCTGTTCTGGAAGCTTTAGATAAATCAGCTCAAGCAGTCCTTAGAAGCAGTCTGTCAGGTCAGTACTGTTGTCACCCTTCTTGATAGCTGAAGACATGAGACTAAAAGGAGTCCTAGAGGAATCTCTCACCAGAGATCACAGGGATCTGTGAGGGATGAAACAGAGAAATAAACTCCAGCAGTTTGTAGAGCCTGCCCTTTAAGTACATCATTATTCTACAAAATGCTCTTACATAAAGGAAAATTTTGGCCTTTATATACTTTAATTTTTAAACTTTGCAGGTTAGCTTAACATGTCTCCTCTAGATGCAGTGTTACTATATAAATCACTGAAGGGAATGACTGGCTGTTGTTCATAGTTACTGTTGCATAAATGATTACAAGTAGAATTATAATATTAAAAAATGGCTTCCTCGAGATCCAGATAGTTCTCTATCCTCATTTTTTAGCTCAAAGGGCCTATGTTTAAAAATTCTAGCTACTAGGGAACCTGGGTGGTTCAGTCATTTAAGCATCTGCCTTTGGCTCAGGTTATGATCCCAAGGTTCTGGGATCAAGCCCAGCATCAGGCAGCGTCTCAGTGGGGAGCTTGCTTCTCACTCTCCCTCTGCAGCGCCCCCCCCCCAACAACTTGTATGCTCTTTCTCTCTCTCTCTCAAATAAATAAAATATTTTTAAAAAATTCTAGCTACTGGGGGATCCCTGGGTGGCTCAGTGGTTTGGCGCCTGCCTTCGGCCCAGAGCGTGATCCTGGAGTCCTGGGATCGAGTCCCACATCGGGCTCCCTGCATGGAGCCTGCTGTTCCCTCTGCCTGTGTCTCTGCCTCCCTCTCTCTGTGTGTCTCTCATGAATAAATAAATAAAATCTTTTAAAAAAATTCTAGCTACTGTATTGGTAAATATGGGCAAAGATGTAGGGATACTGATAAAGGATGGGGAATTTCAACCATGTGAATGAATGAGTTTAGGAACAAGTTGTTTTGCCCATGCTTAAGTTAAATAAAGCATACAGGTTGGTTTATGATAGTCTTAAACTGTTATCAGAAACTTCCCATTGCATCAGAGGAGTTCATTAAGATTTAAATATATGTATATTGGTAAATAATAATACACAGTAACAATATCACATTAGTTTTTATAGTGGCAATGTCTGTAAAAAAAAAAAACAGAAATCTTTTATTACTAATTTTTACCAAAAGTATATCCCACATTTTTCAAAATCCATAAATTTAACCAATTTTTACTAAGAGTCTACCAGGGTATACCAGACATTGTGCTAGGCTCTAAGGATTCAGTGCAAAAAGATAGAGATGATCTCCCTTGTGGAGTTTATCTTCTAGATGTGGAGAATCTTGCTCTTGATCATTGGAAAAATATGTTATGAGAAAAACTGAAGAACATTAAAAATTAAGACTTGTTCCTGACTTAATTGAGAGTTTTCTTTTGATATCAAAATCCACGTAACATTCCTGGAAATATAGTCTTAAGTTCTTTGATATCTCTTTTTCTAGATGACAGCTTCTTCATTTCCTGTCTGAAGAGTCCTAGCTCCTACTCATTTTTGTAGTTCCCTGCTAAGGATTCTTTTGGAGGATGGTTGGTCCATCTGTTACTCTAGATCTATTTTCCCTTACTCTGTCTTTTCACTGAGGCTGTCATTAAGCTCAACACTTAGATTATATTTCCTTTTTATTATTGAGGTGACATGCACATAATATAAAATTGACTATTTTAAACTGAGCAATTCAGTGTCACTTAGTACATTCACAGTGTTGTACAATCACTACCTCTAGTTCCAAAACATTTTTGTTTCCTCAAAAGAAAACCCATATCCATTAAACATGTACTCCCCTTTTTTCATCTTCTCAGCCCAGTTTCTGTCTCTATGGATTGGCTTATTCTGGATATTTCATATAATTGTAATAATAAAATATGTGACCTTTCATGTCTGGCTTCTTTTATTTAGAATAATGTTATTTATGTTATTCCATGATGTAGCACGCATTAGTATTTCATTCTTTTTGTGGCTGAATAATATTCTATTTTTTTAAAGGTTTTTTATTTATTTATTCACAAGAGATACAGAGAGAGAGGCAAAGACATAGGCAGAGGGAGAAGCAGGCTCCATGCAGGAAGCCCAATGTGGGACCCAATCCCGGGACTCTGGTATCACGCCCTGAGTCAAAGGCAGACCACTGAGCCACCCAGGCAACCCTGAATAATATTCTATTGTATGCATATACCACAATCTGTTTATCCATTCATCCATGGATGGACACTTGGGTTGTTTCTACCTTTTGGTTATTATGAATAGTGCTTTTATGAACATTCACATGTAAGTATTTGAGTTATCTGTTTTCAACTCTTTTGGGTCATTGTTTCTTTAATAAACTTTTTATTTTGGATAAATTTAGATTTAAAGAAAAGCCACAAGGATAATACAGAGAGTTCCCATCATCCGCTTTCCCCAACAGTAGCATCTTATATACCAGTGATACATTTGCCAAAACTAAGAAACCAACATCAGTACAATTTTATTCACAAACTCCAGACTGTATTTGGATTTCACTAGCTTTTCCACTAATGTCCCTTTTTAATTTCCAAGATTCCTTCCAGGATTCCACATTGTGTTAAGTGATCATGTCTCCTTAGTTTCCTCTGATATACAACAGTCTCTTAGTCTTCCCTGTTTTTCAACCTTGAGAGCTTTGAGGGGGTACTGGTTAACTATTTTGTAGAATGTCTTTCAATTTGGGTTTATCTAACATTTTTATCATGATTAGACTGGAGTTTGGAGACAGTATGTCATAGGGGAGGAATTTCCATCACATCACATCAGGAGGTACATGCTATCATCATGACTTATCTCTGGAGAGGTTAACCTCAATCACTTGACTGAGGTGGTGTTTGCCAGCCTTCTCCACTGTAAAGTCTCTCCCCAACACTTTCCATACTCTATTCTTTGGAAACAAGTCACTAAGTCCATCCCACACTCCTAGGGAGGAGTACCTATATAAATTGTTATAAGGAAATTTGTCTCTCCCATTTACTTAAGTATTCAATCATTTATTTATGTCAATATGGACTCATAGATATTTATTTTATAGTTCATGTCCTTTTGAGATCTTGACATCGATACTTATAAGAAAAGTGAGAAATGCAGAGTGAGTGCAGTTTAGAATGCTTTGAAGGCAAGAAGATCTTGGGCTTGATATGGAATATAGCATTCACAGACCAAGATGTACAGTTCTCACAGCATGGGAGTTTTGAAGGTGATATTTACTGAGTAGAGATAGAATACATTTTGGTATTAGCTTTTTATCGGAGGCTAAATCTAAACTTTTTAGAGGGATTGTCTGATCAGAGCCTAGGTTTTCTGATTCCTTTTTCTGTGCTCTTATAATTTTTTGTCATCAAATCTTCACATATAATCATATTTATAGCTATTAATGTACTTGTGGATAAATAAAGCGGCTCCACATAAAATATCCCCACTCAACTTACACTGAATTTACACTCAACTTTACACATTCTAAAAAAAAAAAAAAAGGGACTTGTATTTTCCACAAGTGTCTCTTACCCAGGATTTATAACCATGGGGTTTAGATATGAAGATACCTTGACCAGGTAGTGCCACTTACTCCTATTGATGAGCACATGGAGCCCCATGGCCTTAGAAGCTCTCCCTAGATCATGGATAATCATTGGCAAAGCTATAAATTACAGATGGACAGACAGCCATTAAGAAAAAAAAGAAAGCTGCTCTTGGGTTATGCAATAAGTTAATGGTGGAATTGAGGGAAATAACCATATTGGCTAACTCTCTGCCCTATATCAAAACTATTTACAGTGTTTGATCAGTGTTATGTTTCTGGTTCCTTTTTTCCTGCTATTTTACTTTTTTTTTTTTTTAAGATTTTATTTATGTATTCATGTGAGACACAGAGAGAGGCAGAAGCACAGGCAGAGAGAGAAGCAGGCTCCCTGCAGGGAACCTGACGCAAGACTCAATCCCAGACACCAAGATCATACCCTGAGCCAAAGGCAGACGCTCAACTGCTGAGCCACCCAGGCGTCCCTTCTCTACTATCTTCATTGAAGAATTATACTACTGTTATTATTTTCAAAACTTAAGATGCCTAGTGTAACATGAAGGTATTCACTTCTAAGAAATTAGTAACCACAGAAGAGGAAAACTCATTTTTGGAGTTTCATTTTCATTTACTAGAGAACATATGCAAATAGTGTCCATATAAAGATATATAATTGTTTAATTTACAGACTCAATCTATATTTAACAGCCCCACTTTGCATATGAACATTTTATGGGTATAACAAAGCATTGCTTTTCACCTTTTAATATTAGTGTCATTGAATACAGTTGAAAATCTGTGGTGAGACAAATTATCATTTAGCTATTATAAAATGCTACATACAGATAACACTTAGGGTACTTTTGTTTTCATCAATATTTTAGGCTAGATGAACTGAAAGCCTTCCTGCCACAAATATTGAGAAATTCTAATTAAAAATATTTTATTTTATTTTTTTAAAATTTTTATTTATTTATGATAGTCACACACACACACACACAGAGAGAGAGAATGAGAGAGAGGCAGAGACACAGGCAGAGGGAGAAGCAGGCTCCATGCACCGGGAGCCCGATGTGGGATTCCATCCCGGGTCTTCAGGATCGCGCCCTGGGCCAAAGGCAGGCGCCAAACCGCTGTGCCACCCAGGGATCCCTAAAAATATTTTAAAAATCCTTTTAAATGACTAGATTATATCACAAGAAAGAAAGAGAGATACTGGGCAACCCAAGTGGCTCAGCAGTTTAGCGCCGTCTTCGGCCTGGGCTGTGATCCTGGGGACCCGGGATCGAGTCCCATGTCAGGCTCCCTGCATGGAGCCTGTTTCTCCCTCTGCCTGTCTTTGCCTCTCTCTCTGTGTGTCTCTCATGAATAAATTGAAAAAAAATTTTTTTAAAAAGAAAGGGAAACACCTAAGGTTCCAAAACAAAACAACAGAGTAGTAAGATAATGAGCTGGCATGATAGCTACCCTAGCACCCATTTTGGTACTCCAGTTTCTTTGGTGTTATCACCACAGAGACAGGAGGAAAAGTCTCCTATATGAGGCAATAGTTAGAACTGAGATCTCTACATAAATCAAGGACCCTCCAAAAACAAATGCACTAGAAAAAGAAAAGCTCTTCATCAACACAAGAAAACTTGTCTATCTCAGCCTGTGCTGAGATGAGGGAAAAAAAAAAAAAAGTTTTCCTTTAAGATAGATCTGCTTCTTGTGCAGGTTCAGGGCTTCATTTACATTAATTTCATTAAAGGGACCCTTAAGATAAGAAATTAACATGAAAGTAGTTTGGATAAACTAAGAAACAGACTCTTCACTATAAAGAACAAACTTATGGGAGGTTACCAGAGAAGAAGGGGTCAGGGGGATGAGTGAAATAGGTCATGAGGATTAAGGAGTGCTCTTGTTGAGATGGGTACCGGGTAACTAAAAACAAACAAACAAACAAACAAACAAAAACTTAGTCTGGAGTTGGTGATATTTGTGGGCCAACTGGCAGAAGCCAAAGCAAAAATTCTCTTTTGAAGGACCATCTTTCCATCCTTCAAAACTTCTTAGAGAAAACCTACTGAAGATGACTTCACAATACAAAATTATAAAATATATGTGTGAAAATCAACAAACAGAAAAATGGTAGGATAGTCACTCAAGAGGTCAGATAATAAAAAGATCTCTTAAAAACTATCAAATAAAGGCAGTCCGGGTGGCTCAGCGGTTTAGCACTGCCTTCAGTCCAGGGCCTGGTCCTGGAGTCCTGGGAGCAAGCCCCACGTTGGGCTCCCTGCATGGAGCCTGCTTCTCCCTCTGGTTGTGTCTCTGCCTCTTTCTCTCTCTCTCTCTGTCTCTCATGAATAAATAAATAAAATCTTAAACCAAAACTATCAAATGAGTTTTTTTTTTTACCATACTGAGACATAATAAACATTGATAAAAAGAATTGAAGATGACAAAAACAAATGGAAAAATATTCCATGCTCATACACTGGGAAAGCAAATATTGTTAAAATGCCCATAGTATCCAAAGTAATCTACAGATTTAATGCAATCCCTATCAAAATGCCAATAACATTTTTCACAGAACTAGAACAAATAATCCTAAAATATATATGGAACTACAAAGACTAAAGAGCCAAAGCAATTCTGAAAAAGAACAAAACTGTAGGTATCGGAAACCCAGATTTCAAGATATACTATAAAGCTGAAATATTCAAAACAGTATGGTACTGGCAAAGAAATAGACACACAGATCACAGAATTGAATCGAGAGCCCAGAAATAACCTCACAATTATATGGTCAATTAATCGTCAGTAAAGGGGTGAGATCATGCAAGGGAAAAAGACGGTGTCTTCAAAAAGGCGCTGGGAAAATCGGACAGCTACATGCGGAAGAAGGCAACTGGACCACTTTCTTACACCATACACAGAAATACACTCAAAATGGATTAAGGGCCTGAATGTGAGACCTGAAGCCATAAAAATCCTAGAAGAGGACATAGGGAGTGATTTCTCTGCCATTTGCCACGGAGACATTTTCCTACATATGTCTCCTGAGGCAAGGGAAACAGAAGCAAAAATAAACTGCTGGGATTATATCAAAATTAAAAGCTTCTGCACAGTAAAGGAAACAAAACTAAAAGGCAACCTGCCACTTGGGAGAAGATATTAGCAAATGACACATCCCATAAAGAATTGGTATCCCAAATATGTAAAGAACTTAAACAGTTCAACACACACACACACAGACACACACACACACACACACACACACACACACACACACACGAGCAATCCCATTTAAAAATGGGCAGAAGAAGGGTACCTGGCTGGTTCAATAGGTAGAGCCTGTGACTCTTGATCTCAGGCTTGTAAGTTCAAGTCTCATGTTAGCTGTAGAGATTATTTGAAAATAAAAAAATCTTTTAAAAAGTGAGCAGAAGACATGAACAGACATTTCTCCAGAGAAGACATCCAGATGACCAACAGATGCATGAAAAGACGCTCAAGATCACTCAGCATCAGGGAGACGCAAATCAAAACTACAGTGAGATATCACCTCACACTCACTGGAATGGGTAAAATCAAAACCACAAGAAACAAGTGTTGGTGAGGATGTGGGGTAGAAGGAACCTTGTGCACTGTTGGTGAGAATGCAAACTGGTGCAGCTACTGTGGAAAATAGTATGGAGGTTTCTCAAAAGATTAAAAATAGAACTACCGTATGATCGAGTAATTCCCCTACTGGGCATTTATCCAAAGAATACAAAGACACTAATTCCTGCTTCTTCCCCTGCTATCACTGGCTTGTGCTCTCTCTCAAATAAATAAATAGAATCTTAAAAAAAAAAAAAAAAAGAATCTTAAAAAAAGAAAAAAAAGAGTGGGTTGCTCAAATCTGAGTCATTTTCTGTTTAGAAAGGATAGATAATTTTATGCCTTGACTTCCTCTGCTCTAACTGGAATATCTAGCCTTCTATAGGAAACCCAATCTCCAGTGTGACCCTTGGATTGAGAGAAGCCGCCAGAAATATATGTGCAGATAAGTAAATTTCAAAAAGCAGGAAACCAGTTAAATATAAAGTAGGGTCCTAATTATACAAATAATAAATATTGATAGATAAAATATTAGCAGAAATGGCAAAATATTCCCTGATTATTTCTGAGTTTGAAAATGTGCATGACTTTTTTCCTCTTCCATGTTTCAGTTTCCCAACATGTGTCATTTTCATAATCATAAAAACATATGTGGTCCTAAAGATATATTTTGATTTTTATTTTCAAAGAAGATCCTAAGAACCCTCACCTAACAATGAATTCTTCAAAAACACAGTTTTTACAAACCCTGTCACAAATCCTTCCAGAAGCCCACATACTAGCATTTGCCCTGATAAATGCCAGTTCTGTTCTTCAAGATTTACTTGTCAGGAAATCAAGACACACAGAATGAGTTATTTTAGAAGGAAATGTTCCGGGATTCTGGAAACAGATGATGCTTTCTTTCAGCCTGCTGTCATTCTTCTCCTTCACGAAGATATTGTCGTCATCACTCTGAGTTTAACTCAGCTTGACAGTAGCCACATTTCTGTGTTGATCTTCATCTCCTCTTTTGGTAAAAGTCTGTAAATTGAGGCTCTGCTCACAGCTATTTCATACTAATCAGACACCAGGACTAAATGAGAACCAAGAAAGGACCGGGGGAGATAATGTGAAGCCGGCTGCCTCCCCACAGACATCTACAGCCTGGACCTCATCCCCACGAATGCTGACAAGGCATTCTCTCTTACAAGCCAGGGGGCCGTGGCTCTCACCACCTATCATAAACTACTGGAAGCATAACCTTTCACTTGCTTTTCTTATTCACTCCCAGTTTGCCCTGCTGCTAAAATATTCTGCTTTTCAGCTGCCATTATGAGCGTCTAAATCATCCCTTGTCTAAGGCACCAGCTTTCTTAGTGCAGAAACCACAGACTCAGCAGCCAGGATGTCATCAGCATGCTCGAGATTACATCATCTCCTTCTGCCAACCTTAATACCACTATGGTAACCATCAACAGCAATACCCATGATTATTTCAGTAGAAATATTGAACAGATGTGACAGCCTTGTCAAACTGCTTTGCTGGTGTCCAACCACTCTGTTATACCTTTTGCAATTCTAAAATATCTCTCTGGTCATAATAGAGACAGCATGCACTGACCTCCTGAGTGGGAAACGGTTCCCGAAGCATCAGTTGGCATACTGAATACCAACTACCAGCACCAACTTACATACAGAGTGCTTTACAGTGCACTAATCATTTTTCCACACCTTTTCCTTTTTTGACTCTCACAACAGCTGAGCCTTTGGTGGAAAAACTGGAAAGAGCCCTGGACTTTGAGTCTCAGAATCTTTGAGTCCCAGGATCCCTGGGTGGCTCAGAGGTTTAATGCCTGCCTTCCGTCCAGGGTGTGATCCTGGGGTCCTGGGATCCAGTCCCACATCAGGCTCCCTGCATGGAGCCTGCTTCTCCCTCTGCCTGTGTCTCTGCCTCTCTCTCTCTCTCTGTCTCTCTCTCTCTCATGAATGAATAAGTAAAATCTTTTTTTAAAAAAAGGAGCTTTGAGTCCCTGGGCATCTGACTACCTGTGAACCTTGAGCAAGCTACTTGAGCTTCTCTTCAGTAAGACGCTTAAGTCTTCTCAACCCAATTTGAAAACCAAATGAGATGGTGCATTTAAAAATAATAAATCATGAAAACAGGATTTCAAATACTCCC
This sequence comes from Canis aureus, assembly GCF_053574225.1. Taxonomy (NCBI): domain Eukaryota; kingdom Metazoa; phylum Chordata; class Mammalia; order Carnivora; family Canidae; genus Canis; species Canis aureus. The sequence continues at coordinate 29,162,168 of NC_135612.1, forward strand.
TCTCAGCAGCACTCTTCACAGTGGCCAAAAGGCGGAAACAATCTCAATGACCATCAATGGATGAACAGATAAACATGGGTGACAGGTATTAAGGAGGGCACATGATGAGATAAGCATTGGGTGTTATACTATATGTTGGCCAACTGAATTTAAATAAAATTCTAAAACCATAAATAAAATGTGTGACACACGCATGAAATGGAATATTATTCCCCTATAAAAAGGAATGAAGTATTGATACGTGAGTCAGCATCACATACGTGAGTGAGCATCACACTATGCTAAGTGAAAGAAGCCAGACATAAAAAGACACATATTGTGACAATTCCATTTCTATGAAATATCCAGGATAGGTCAAACTCTACAGACAAAACATAGATTTGTGATAGCAAGGAGCTAAGGGGAGGTGGGAATAGGGAGTAGCTGTTTAATGGGTATGGGTTTTCTTTGAGAAGATAAAAATGTTTTGGAACGACATAGAGGTGGTGGTTGCACAGCCTCATTAAAGCACAAAATAGTACTGAATTGATCGCTTTAAAATGTTATGTCATAGGAATTTTACCTCAGTTAAGAAAACAAATTACAAAGCACATGAAAGCCACAGTTAGTATATCCCAGAAACAAAACAGTCTCAAGAGGAAGAAGTGACTTATGAAAGGCCAAAAAGTTAAAAAACAAACATAAGCAAATTGAAACAAAACAAATCACAGAAATCTACTCTAGGACTAAAATCCTGGACTTCTGATGGGCCAGAGGGATCTATATTCCATTATTGCTATCCTGATCTGGATGTAGGAAAAGAGGTCGAAGCTTTTGAGAGGTTGAGAGGTCCCCATTCTTCACCTGGAATTTCGGTCACCTCGCAAGCCCTGTTGCCAAATCTAGTGTCCAGAGCGCACTTGCAGCCACCTCTTCTCCTTATTAATTCACACGGATACTAAGTTAAAATGATAATCTGGCCTAAAAAAATGGGGTCTTTGGGAAACCAGAAGAGCTTCCCTCTTTATCTTGTCTAAAGAAAGAGAAGGTTCCTGAATGCCTTATAGTAAGGGAAGGAGATGGAGAGCTTTATCAAAAATGTACTCTCTTGGCCTCTACCCCATCCAGCTTTTTCAAAATCTGCATCTCACCAAGATTCCCAGGCAATTCGTGTGCATGTAAGAAGTTGAGACACACTGCCCTGGGGTTCCAGACTTGGGATGGTCTCTACTCACATGAAATGAGAGGATGCTGAAGATATAAACAATAAGCCATGTTGGGCCCTTTGGGCCATTTGTTCTGAATAGAAAATGTATTCTTTTTCATCATCTTCATCAACACTCACTGAAAAGCTTGGGAACAGTGGAGAAGGCACCTGGACGGTTCCCGGACTTATACCTAATTTTACAGATATTCCTAGCCCCCATTATGCTTCTGTACACCGGGAACAGTAATTCCACCTCTCTACTTTTCTAGTAATCTCCTCAATTCCCAAGTAAATGTCTACAAAGACATTATTAAATTATCAAACACCACAGTCAGTGGGAACTTTAGAGGTCATCTGGCTAGTGGTTCCTAAATGCTCTTCCATGGAACGGTTCGGAGTTGGCTACATTAGAATCACCCGGAGAGCATTTCAAAAAGGCACATTCCCAAGGGTATAAAATCAGCTCATTAAATCTGGGAAGAAGTTGTGCAAGATGTGTTTTTAAAAAGCTCTCCAGGTGATTCCAATGCATAGTCAGAGTGGGAAACAGTCTGGCTCAGCCCGTGCAACCCCTCCACAATTTTGTCACCACCTCAGCTAAGTACCTTCAGGGACAAATACATTTCATTTCAGAGCTAACAGAACATCTCTTCCAGGGGCACCTGGGTCTGCCTTTGGCTCAGGTAATGATCTCAGGTTCCTGGGATCGCACCCCATGCCAGACTTCCCAGGGAGTCTGCTTCACTCTCTACCCCCCTCCCCTCCTGCTCGCTCTCTTTCTCTCTCTGTCAAATAAATAAATAAAAATTTTTTAAAAAGTAAAAGAAAAATCCCTTCCAAAGCATCGAGTCAATACCTGCCTTCCTATAATTTCTACCAATTGGTTCTGTCCTTCTGGACCCTACAGAACAATCTGAGTATGCTTCGGATGGAGACTCTCTCTTCCATATCACGTGACAGCCCTTCAGATGTCTGTCTCCAGGCACTGTGTCCATCCCTGTCTTCTTCTGAATTTTACTTTTTGCCTTAAGGTCTATTTTGTCCATTAAGAATGAAGCTACCAACTTCTTTTTCTTTCCTCTTACCACTCAGCCTGTAATAATTTACATGTATTGTAATTGCATTTATCTCCTATAAGAAACATGGAACTAGATTTTTAAAAATTCAGTTCATAATTTATTTAAACTGGCAAATTTGGTCGAATTACAATACTTATTGTAATTACTTAGATATTTGGAGTTATTTCTGCCATATTGTTCTGTGTTTTCCTTCCTTTTCATTTTGTTTTCTTACCCTGAATTCTACTACACTGATATTAATAATATTCCTTATTACCTACCTACCCTCTTGCCCCCACTTCTATACATCCCTAGGTTTGGAAGTTGTCCCAGCTTTAGTGGTCATTCTGGAGAGGTCTTGTTTTTCAGTCAACAGGAACAGCTAACAAGATACAAACAATCCACTTTAGTTGTTATCCTTTTTTAATTTTTTTAATTTTTTAAAAGATTTTGTTTATTTATTAGAGAGCGTGAGAGCACGAGTAGAGGGAGGGCCAGGGGAGCGGGAGAAGCAGATTCCCAATGCAAGGATCATGACCTGAGTGGAAGAAAGATACTTAACCAACTGAGCTGCCCAGGTGCCTCCTCTTTAGTTGTTATTCTTAAAAAACTGACATGCATAGTTAATAGTCTACTCTGTCTCCTTAACAAATCAAGGAGCTTAGAACATTTTGACTCTGAATAATCCTCTCCTGCCTTCCATGTAGTTATTTCCAATATTTTAGATTCACCATGTTTGTATACCCCCGGTAAATTAGTGTTGTTGTTTTATGTCAATTCTTTCTTAAGATTGACTCCGATATTTCTCCACTTCCCACTGTCCTTCCTCTCAATTCTTTCTAAATTCAATTTCATCTTTCACTGAGGATCTGTTGGAAAATTCTTTGTGTTCATTTGAACACATTTCATTTTTCCCCTCACTCTTCTATGATAATTTAACTGTAGACACAGCTCTTGATTGGCACTTGGTTTCTCTTAGCACTTTGAAGATCATTCACTGTCTCCTGGGTTTTATTGTTCTTGTAAAGAAGTCGGTGACAGTCAAAATGCAGTTCCTTTTTAGATCACCTCTCCTTTTTTCCCCTGAATGCATTGAAGATTTTTCTTTTGACTTTGGTATTTAGCAGTTTTATTATGATGCGTCTAGGATGCAAATTTTCTTTTTACACCTTCTGTTTGAAATGTATTGTACATATTTTATCTCAAGGTTTATTTCTTTTATTAATTCTGTAATATTATTATCATTATCCCATCAAATATTGTCTCTTCTCCAGTTGCATTATTGTCTCCTTAGGAAAGTCCGATTAGGTATATTTTTTACTTTCTTATTCTAAGCTCCATGTCTTTAAGTCTTTAAAAATATTATCCATCTTTTTCATCTCTTCATACTGCATTCCAGATAATTTTTCAGTTCCTTAATGTCTTTTATTGAGTATATAATCTAGTCTGTTTATTGAGTATATAATTTCAAAAGTTACATTTTTCTCTACTAAAAGTTCACATTTTTTCAGATTTTTCTTTTCTATTTTCATGCTCTCTTGCTCTCTTCTTATTCCTTCTTTTGTGTCTTCAATATTTTTTTAAATGCCAGTATACTTAACATACAATGTTATATTAGTTTCAGGTATACAATATAGTGATTCAACAATTCTATACATTACTCAGTGCTCACCAAGATGTACGTACTCTTAATCCCCTTCATCTATTTAATCCATCTCCCCACCCACCTCCCCTCTGATAAGCATCAGTTTGTTCTGATAGTTAAGAGTTTGGTTTTTTTGGCTTGGCTCTTTTTCCTTTGTTCCTTGATTCCACATATAAGTGAAATCATATTTGATATTTGTCTTTCTCTGATTTATTTCACTTAGCAGTATACTTTCTAGATCCATTCATGATGTTGCAAATAGCAAGATTTCATTCTTTTTATGGCTGAATAATATCCCATTGTGTGTGTATGTGTCTGTGCCACTTCTTTATCCATTCATGAATTGATGGAACTTGGGTTGCTTCCATATATTGGCTGTTATAAATAATGTTGCAATAGAGGTGCAATTATGTTTTTTATTTAGTGTTTTTGTATTCTTTGGATAAATGCCCAGTAGGGGAATTACTCGATCATACGGTAGTTCTATTTTTAATCTTTTGAGAAACCTCCATACTATTTTCCACAGTAGCTGCACCAGTTTGCATTCTCACCAACAGTGCACAAGGTTCCTTCTACCCCACATCCTCACCAACACTTGTTTCTTGTGGTTTTGATTTTACCCATTCCAGTGAGTGTGAGGTGATATCTCACTGTAGTTTTGATTTGCGTCTCCCTGATGCTGAGTGATCTTGAGCGTCTTTTCATGCATCTGTTGGTCATCTGGATGTCTTCTCTGGAGAAATGTCTGTTCATGTCTTCTGCTCACTTTTTAAAAGATTTTTTTATTTTCAAATAATCTCTACAGCTAACATGAGACTTGAACTTACAAGCCTGAGATCAAGAGTCACAGGCTCTACCTATTGAACCAGCCAGGTACCCTTCTTCTGCCCATTTTTAAATGGGATTGCTCGTGTGTGTGTGTGTGTGTGTGTGTGTGTGTGTGTGTCTGTGTGTGTGTGTGTTGAACTGTTTAAGTTCTTTACATATTTGGGATACCAATTCTTTATGGGATGTGTCATTTGCTAATATCTTCTCCCAAGTGGCAGGTTGCCTTTTAGTTTTGTTTCCTTTACTGTGCAGAAGCTTTTAATTTTGATATAATCCCAGCAGTTTATTTTTGCTTCTGTTTCCCTTGCCTCAGGAGACATATGTAGGAAAATGTCTCCGTGGCAAATGGCAGAGAAATCACTCCCTATGTCCTCTTCTAGGATTTTTATGGCTTCAGGTCTCACATTCAGGCCCTTAATCCATTTTGAGTGTATTTCTGTGTATGGTGTAAGAAAGTGGTCCAGTTGCCTTCTTCCGCATGTAGCTGTCCGATTTTCCCAGCGCCTTTTTGAAGACACCGTCTTTTTCCCTTGCATGATCTCACCCCTTTATTGAGGATCAATTGACCATATAATCATGGGTTTAAAAATGAAATCAGAGAGGGTGACAAACCACAAGAGACTCTTAATCATAGGAAACAAACTGAGGTTCGCTGGAGAGGAGGGGGGTGGAGTAACTGGGTGATGGACACTAGGAGGGTGCCCGATGTAATGAGCACTGGATGTTATGTGAGACTGATGAATCACTGACGTCCACCTCTGAAACCAATGACACGTTGTATGTTAATTAATTAAATTTAAATAATAATTTTAAAATCATGGGTTTATTTCTGGGCTTTTGATTCTGTTCTATTGATCTGTGTCTCTTTTTATGCAAGTAACATACTGTTTTGATTATAATAGTTTTGTAGTATATCTTGAAATTAGATTGTGATACCTCCAGTTTTGTTCTTTTTTCAAGATTGCTTTGGCTATTTGAGGTCTTTTGTAGTTCCATACCCCATCTTCTGACATTTAAGCCACCCTGCTGAGGTTCCAGTCACCATGGAACAGAACGAATCACCCAGGTGAGTACTGATGCATAAAATCATGAGATAGAATAATACTGTTTTTGTATCTCACAGGATTGAGTGGTATTTTATCATGCAGTAATAGATAACCACATCAGGATTCTTGGAGCCAGGGGCTGGAACTTTTATCAGTGCTTCTCAAACTTCACTGTACATTTCATATCACCTATGAATCTTGTTAAAACACATGTTTTGACTCATTAGGTCTGGGGTAGTGCCTGAGAGTCTGCATTTCTAACAAGCTCCCAGCCAAGGACAATTCTGCTTCTCCACCACTCATACCTTGAGTAGAAAAGTGTACTGTGGAGCAAAGTCTACCAGTCACGGCATATTCGACGTGGATTTGTACAATTTTTCAAATGGCTTTCATTTCCAGATTGATTAGTTGAATAGCTTAATAAGTTGAAAAACATCTGCCATAAGATACTTGACTTGGCGCAGAATTTCTTTTTTTTCTTTAAAGATTTTATTTATTCATGAGAGAGACAGAGAGAGAGGCAGAGACACAGGCAGAAGAAGAAGCAGGCTCCATGCAAGGAGCCCAACACGGGACTTGATCCCGGGGCTCCAGGATCACGCCCTGGGCCAAAAGCAGGCGCCAAACCATGGAGCCACCCAGGGATCCCATGGTGCAGAATTTCTCAGTGTGATCTCTGGGTCCAGTTGCATTCATACCATTTGATATAGGGGCAAGAATCACCACATTGAACAAGATTTCTAGATGACTTGTAAGTACTTTCAAATTTAAGAATTGGTAGACTAGAGGGGCACCTGGGTAGCTCAGTGGTTGAATGTCTGCCTTTGGCTCAGGGCATGATCCCAGAATCCTGGGATCGAGTCCCACATCGGGCTCCCACATGGAGCCTGCTTCTCCCTCTGCCTATGTCTCTGTCTCTCTCTCTCTGTCTCTCATGAATAAATAAATAAACCCTTAAAAAAAAAGAAAGAACTGGTAAACTAGAGAAAGGACTGAATTAAGAGGACTGGGTTAAATTCTGACATTGGGCTGTAACTAATGGCAAGAAAAGCACCTCACATTTCTGGGTTTCAATTTCTGCATCTATAATATGGCAGACAGATTGCTGAACTAGAATGTTTTCTGTATGTGATGTAGCGTGTATTTTATAATTCCTATGCCAGGCTAACTCAATCCCTCACTTTCTTGTCCTCTCTGTACATGAAAGCTTGGGAAGCACACTCTGCCCCAAAAAGTATGGCTGTCTATAGTATTAGCATCTTTTTTTTTTTTTTTAAAGTAGGCTCCACACCCAGCACAGAGCCCAACGTGAGGCCTGAACTCACAATCATGAGATCAAGACCGAGCTGAAGTCAAAAGCCTGACACCTAACCGATGGAGGCATCCAGGTGCCCCTACAATATTGTCATCCTTGCCCTTGTCTTCCTTGGGTCACAGAGCAATAGGTATGATCAAGAAACACAGAATGCGAGAAGTGTCATTTAATTTAAAAATATTTTTAAAACAAATATTAGTGTCAAGGCCAATGCCTATTCAGAATAACACATATCTGCATTGGATATTGTAATTAAACTTAAATCATTTTTTAAATTATATGTTTTAAATGGCAATTGCACAGCCTTTAAAGTTTCTTCTTGCCTTGAGCACCATTGGGTAAACGTGTTCATGATTGAATTAGCAGACCTTTGATTTTAAAAGGACTTTTCAGTGATCTTTTATGGTAGATTAAAAAGCAATTTACTAATTTACAGTTCATAGGAATTCCGTGCCCTCTTTGAGTTTTGTAAATCAATTCTGTGCTAATAAATGTGACTCTAGCTCCAAGTGTTTCATTTCGAGACAGCTGGTGTCAGACACAATCCTAAACTCACAATTACATTATCAGTAAGTGTATTTTGTGCCCAGCTTAAGTTTCTTTTAGGAATTCCTTAATTTGTAGTTGTCTACTTAGAGTCTTTGGTTGGGTGAGGGAGTTTTGCCCAACGGGGCTTGGAAGTATCACCTTAACTGTTTGCTCATCTTTTCTTCAATCTCTTCTCTTTGTTCGTAGAGTGAGTAATCAGAGTTGCAAGACAATTGGAAAATGGGATTACTTAACCCAGGGCTCTTCCTTCTGAGCGTGGCTCTCTCAGCAACCAAGAACCTGCTGTATGTTCCAAAGAATATACCACCGTCATCATAACAGTTAAAACAGGTAGAGTGCTACGTGCCAGTTGTTAGCTTATTTAATCACCCCAACAACTCTATGAAATTCACACCATTAATAACACTCAGATTTTATAGTTGAAGAAATGGAGGCATTGATTAAATAACTTTCCCAAGTCCCAGAAGTAGTAAATGGAGGACCTGAGATTTGAATGCAAGGAGTCTGGCTCCAGACCTTGTGTTTATACCCAATATACCACACGGCTTTTATCCCTTGTGACAAATGAGTTCTTTATACATAAACCTTCTCAATTTCAGCTGGTGACTACTTTTCCAAAAGGAAGTATCTATTATTTGTACTAGGGACATGTATACAAAATCAGCAGAAAAGGCTTTTATAACTTAAGAGGAAATAACACACATAGAGGAAATAACCAACAACTTGTGTTTTCCCATTCTTTTTCCTTCAAATTCAACTGCCAACTTTATCTCAGCCTTTGACAGGTCAACTCAAATCTGTCTCAAGTGGAACTGAAAAGTTCAAACCACTGATGGAGAGAGAGCTGAGCATTTTCTTTGGTAGGTTCCTGGGAATGAAAGTGGCTTATTTTGAGCTGGTGAAAGGCACTTTACTCTCTAATGGCTTTTCTTTTTCTTTCTCTCTTTCTTTCTTTTTTAAAGGTTATATTTATTTATTAGAGAGAGAGAGAGAGAGAGAGAGAGAAGGTACAAGCAGGGAGAGGGGCAAAGGGAGAGGGAGAAGCAGACTCCTCACTGAGCAGAGAGCCTGATGCGGGAGTTGGATCCCAGGACCCTGGGATCATGACCTGAGCCAAAGGCAGGTGCGCAGATGCTTAACTGGTTGAGCCACCCAGGCATCACTCTTTCCTTCCTTCCTTCCTTCCTTCCTTCCTTCCTTCCTTCCTTCCTTCCTTCCTTCCTTCCTTCCTTCTTTCCTTCCTTCCTTCCCTTCTAAGATTTTATTTATTTGTCTATTTGGAGTGCATGTCTGCAAGGGAGGGAGGGGCAGAGGGAGAGGGAGAGGGAGAGAGAGATCCCAAGCAGACTCTCACTGTGTACAGAGCCTGATTGGGACTCAATACCATGACTCTGAGATCCTGACCTGAGCTAAAATCAAGAGTCAGAGGCTAAGCTACCCAGGCACCCCTCTGACCATCTTTCTACTAGAGGGAGATGGCTCATGGAATTGCCTTCCTATGGAGGCAGAGCTGGGGCTTGAGCTGAAGACAAGGTTTTTTTCCTGGCTTTCTTGAGGTTTTGCCAATGTGGAGGGAATTTGAATCATGATAGGAAGTAGAAGGAGCTGGCCTGTAATAGTTCAAAGAAAAGGCATCTGAAGGATAGAGGAATGAAGTCACACAGCCCAGATGTGGACACCAGTACTTCATGTGATAAATGAATCCAGATACTATTGAAAATGTTCATTCGGGACCTTTTGCAAAAATTATGTTTCTTTTACATGGAAAGAATATAGAGCCAGATGCGCTTACTTAAACATTAATGCCACCTTGATCTAGGCTTTCTTGAGCTGGGCATATTTATTGAAAGAGAAATTGTTTGTTCCAAAGGCAGTCGCTTCATAATTGCTGAGCCAAAACTAGTAGAAGTACCTAGAAATCGAGGTTAAGATTTCATAGCATGTTGTCATCCCTGAGATGTCTAGTCCACTTTCCTCTCCGTGTTTGCATTTCTCTCTTAGCCTTCTCCTACCATGGTATGGCAGATGGGGAGGCGAATCACCCCTGTCTCTTCTATGACAGTTGAACAGCTCCGTGGATTGGCGGAGGTTGGTAAGGCATTGGGAATAGAGGCAGCAACTTCAGGTACTGGGGTCTGTCCAGCAGGTTGGAGGCATTATTCTTAAATATGTCAGGGCCCCATAGCATGAGAGCTCCACTAACATGTCACTTAGACCCTCAGCACCACACTTTGTCTCATCACTAGGTCCTGGCCAATCTCGGGTGCCCAAACCCTGTGGGGAGGCTAGAATTTAGGGTCAGAGAGTTAGAGTCTGGCCATCTTTGAACTCTTCCTAGACGAAAAGATGTTGGTAATCCCATATCACCAGAAGCAGGACTGGTGGGGAGGAGGCAAGGCAGGGAGATGACTGCCTTAGAACCTTAGAACCAATACAAATGATGCTCTTCTAACCTTGCCAGAATCCAAAAAAGGGAGTCAAGTTTCGACATTATTACTATACTTCTCCCCCATCATCCTCGTATCATTGCCAGAGAGAGAAAACTGACTCTTCATGTGTATAACTTCTTTCCCCTTTTTCATCTAATGGTTGACTCTGCATCTACCCAAACTGTGCACTGCTCTGCTCTATCCTCTGCCTCTTCTTCCCTTCTCTGCCATTTTGTTATTCCCTCCTCTCTGGCCAGTCTGGCCCTCCCCGCCTAGCCCAAGCATTCCCCAATCCCTCCTTTCCTTGTCCTTCTTTTAGTCCTTATTTTCACAGATTAACATATTATAAGTATTAACTGGCAACCACCCTGAAAGGAGATGCAGTGAGGGGAAAGGAAGTATCACTGCCAAGTTTTAACTAATTCCTCCTGCCAAGTCTGTGCCATTTGCCACAGCTGTGAAATTGCAATAAACAAGGGGCTGCGCTTATATTTCTAACCTTTCCTCTGTTGTTGCTGAGGACACGAACTGAATGCTGAACACTAGGCCAGCACCTTCTAAATATATTAAATACTCTTTTGAAAGAGAATTGAGGGAAGCTCAGATTGGGCTGGAGGTGGGAGCAGGACTAGGAAGTGAGTCTAATAATACAGCTGAAAATAGTAACTTCTTTTGTTAAAGGAAATTTATAATCCTAGTAATTCAGTAATGAGCTGGCCTGAAAAGGAGGTTTTAAGAAAACACCCTTTATTGTTTTGAGGGTTTTTTGTTTTTGTTTTTGTTTCCCTTCGTTGTTTTAAGAGAGATGAAGAGCTGGGAATGGTTAGGAAGAACGGTTGTCAAGTGCAGATGAGAACGGCCTATGGCATCATTTCCACCTGTCCTAGAAGCTGCATGTTCTCTGTTGCCATTTGTAGGTCAACAGTGTTCATTAAGCAGGTAATCTTTTCCGAGGTACTGGGTACTTGGTACTCGAAGGCAGATGCTGTGTCTATGTCCACATATTCTATAGTATCTAGCCAGGTGGCACACAATACATGTCGCAGGCGTGGCCTCTTGCTCTGTGCTGATGTTTGCACATATTCTCTTACTCCATCCTCATGCCAGCCCTACAAGGAAAATAAAATAATCACCCCGCTCTAGAAACAGGAACACAGAAGCTTAGAGAGGTCAGGTAAAATGTCAAAGTCACAGAGGTGGCCACATGCCTGGGTTTTCAAGAAATGTCTTTGAATTTTTTAATCTTTTGGTTTTCTTTAGTTGTCATAAAGGTAATCCGTGCCTGGTTCAGCAGTGAGCCATCCGGAGCCATGTTTAAGGGCTGGTGAGCAAGTTGGCTCTGCGCCTTGCACGTGTGGCTTCCATCTCGCTGTCCACAGCAGAGGCTCATGTTTGCTTTTTCCCAGCCCTCAGGAAGGGGAGTAGGGGATCTAATGCAAGTGCACTTTTCTTTAAGAACCAGAAGTTGAACTGGAGGGTATGATGCTAAGCCAATCGGAGAAGGACAACATTATATGTTCTCATTCATTTGGGGAATATAAAAAAATAGTGAAAGGGAATAAAGGGGAAAGCAGAAAAAATGAGTGGGAAATATCAGAAAGGGAGACAGAAACGTGAGAGACTCCTAACTCTGGGAAACGAACTAGGGGTGGTGGTAGGGGAGGTGGGCGGGGGGTGGGGGTGACTGGGTGACCGGCACTGAGGGGGACACTTGATGGGATGAGCACTGAGTGCTATTCTGTATGTTGGCAAACTGAACACCAATAAAAAAATAAATTTATTAAAAAAAAAAAAAAAAGAACCAGAAGTTGAGCTCTGGCTGCACTTGGAAACACTTATATCACAGTTGCCAACACTTGGTTCCATGCCCACACCTAGCTTCAGGGGAGGCTGGGGAATACAGTTTCTAGCTGGGAACCTGTGAGCCCAGCTTGAGCAGAGGTGTGTGGTGAGCTGGGAGCTGGTGGGGGTGTCCTCCGTTGCCAAAGGAGGGAGAATGTGGGGAGAGGGAGAGGGCAAGCACTAAGTGGGCAATTAACCAACCTTTGGAGTGTTAGCCTGAAATTTTGCCCTTTAAATAAAAGTGTTAGAGTGATTCCAATAGTACAAGGAAGCTCTTGGAAGAAGTCTGTAAGGGACTTAGTCAATTTTCAAGCTATATATAAATGTCCATGAAATATTATTCAAGCAGGTCAAGGACCTCTACTTGGGCCTGATTCTATCTAGTTGTGTGACCTTGGACACGTTGCCAGTAATTAGTTTCTGTCAGCCTGTTTTCTCATCTGTAATTTTGTCCTGATATTATCAGCCCCAACTGTTGATAAGGATAAGGATTAAATGTAATATCCATAGACAGGTCTTGGCACAGAGTACTTGCTCAAAATTATCGCTTTTTATTACTGTTCAGTCAATAAGCTTTCCATACTTTTTTTTTTAAGATTTTATTTATTTATTCATAGAGACGCAGAGAGAGAGAGAGCCAGAGACAGAAGCAGGCACCATGCAGAGAACCTGACGTGGGACTCGATCCAGGGTCTCCAGGATCACGCCCTGGGCTGCAGGTGGCACCAAACCGCTGCGCCACCGGAGCTGCCCAAGCTTTCCATACTTTTTGATACACAGGAGAAAGGAGGCAGAAGTAGGACTTGGCATGTGAGGAATTTGTGTACAGATAAGAGCTAGCCCAAGTAACTGGACTGGCAGACTAGCCGGGACTTCCAAAAGAGCAAAATATATTTATGTCCTAAATTAACATTAATAAGTTCAATCAGAGATGGCAAGGCATTATATCTTTTTTGATATTCTGGGGATTTTTAAGGCTTTTATTTATTTGGCGAAAGAGCACACATACTCACGTGCAAGCCGGGCAGAGCACAAGAAGCTGGGGGACAAGTAGACTCCCAGCTGAGTGAGGAGCCTGACTCAGGGCTGATTCCAGGACCCTGGGATCATGACCTGAGCTAAAGTCAGATCCTTAACCCACTGAGCCACCCAGGTGCCTTGTTTTTATCTGAGAACATCTTTATTTTGTCTTCATTTCTGAAGATTATTTTTGCTGGATATAGAATTGCAGGTCAACAGTGGTGTTTTTCTTTCAGCACTTTAAAGATTTCTCTTGGCCTCTTGTTCCTGACAAGAAGTCAGCCTTAATTCTTACCGTTGTTTCCCTGTGTGTAAAGCATTATTTTTCTCTAGTGCTTTCAAGATTTTCTCTTTATCTTTTGTTCTCAGAAGTTTGTCTATGATATGCGTAGAACATAGTTTTTTAAAAAAATTATTCATCTTATGGTTTGTTAAGTTTCTTGAATCTGAAAATCTAGGTTTTCTACCAGATTTTGGCAATTTTGGTCATTTCTTTAAATATTTTTTTCTGCCCCATTCTCTTTCTCTTCAACTTTTGGGACTCTAGTTTCACATGTGCTAAACTTTCTGATCCACGGGTCCTTGAGGATCTGTTCATGTTTTTCATTTTTATCCCTCTCTGTTCTTCAGAATGAATCATTTATATTGATTGGTCTTCCAATTCACTGACTCTTTCCTTTTGTCACCTCTTTTCTTCTACAAAGTGTAACCAGCGAATTTTTATTTTAGATAACTTATCTCTCATTTCTAGGAGTTCTGTTTTTTTTTTTTTATGTTATTTATTTATTCATGAGAGACAAATGGAGAGAAGCAGAGACACAGGCAGAGGAAGAAGTAGGCCCCATGCAGGGAGCTCAATGTGGGACTCGATTCCAGGACCCTGGGATCATGATCTGAGCCGAAAGCAGATACTCAACTGCTGAGCCACCCAGGCGTCCCTCTAGGACTTCCATTTGATTCATTTTTTTTGTTTTGTTTTTTTTTTATTTTTATTTTTTAATTTATTTATGATAGTCACAGAGAGAGAGAGAGAGAGGCAGAGACACAGGCAGAGGGAGAAGCAGGCTCCATGCACCGGGAGACCGATGTGGGATTTGATCCTGGGTCTCCAGGATCGTGCCCTGGGCCAAAGGCAGGCACCAAACCACTGCGCCACCCAGGGATCCCTGATTCATTTTTTAATAGTTTCTATTTCTCTATTTAGACTGTTTTTTTGTTTGTTTGTTTTTTTGTTTTGTTTTATTTTGTTTTGTTTGTTGTTTTTTTTTTTTTTTTTTGAGGGAGAGAGAGAAAGAGTGAGTGAGAGAGAGAACGTGCGCACACTCACATGCATACAAGCTGGGTGGAGGGGAGCAGTAAAGGGAGAGGGAGAGTGATTATTAAGCAGGCTCCATGCTGGGCAATGCAGGGCTGATCTCATGACCCTGAGATCATGACCTGAGCTGAAATCAAGAGTCAGGTGCTGACCAACTGACCCACCCAGGTGCCCCTCTATTGAGATTTCTTATTTGTTCATTCATTAAGCTTTTGTACCTTTATGTCCTTAAGTATAATTATAACTACTGTTTCTTAACTCTTTGCTAATTTCAAAATGTGGATCATCTTTGGGTTGATCTTCATTGATTCCATCTTCTCTTGAGTCCAAGTCACATTTCCTAATATATTTATACATTAAGAATGGTATTCTGGGCATTGAATGATATATAAAAAGACCCTGAGTTCTTGTGATTCTTTTTTGTCCTTCTGAAAGTTAATGGTTTTTGTTTTGTTTTGTTTTGAATATAACGGCCACTAACTTGCTTTGACAGCAAGTGAAATCTTATTTAGCGCTTCCAGTCTGACCAGGGCTACTTGGAGTCTGCCCTACATGTAAGTGGTTCTGTGGTCAACCAGAGGCCTCGCACAGTTCATACACAACATTTGGAGCTCTCTCTCTGTCTCTCCCTTGTTTGGGCATCCCTCACTTCACTTTTAGACTGCTATGGGTACTCCGAACGCTTTCCTCTTATTCTTCAAGCTGGTAGGACTTCAGATCTTATGTCTTAGCGTCAGCTGCTCTGCTCAGCATGGATTAGGGCCTGTCCTTAGGTAAATAGCCATAAAAAAATGAAAAAGTCATCCAGTACCGTTCTTTCCTCCAATCGTTGACTCCATTCCAGTGTCTGCTTTTGGTTGCTCTCCAGTGCTTTCAAGTATTTGTTTATTTATATTTTGTACAGTATTTATGTTGTTATCTATGGTCCAAAGAAAACAAGAGGGTTGGTCCAATAAGAGCCTCTCTTCCATTATCAGAAGCTAAAGTGCTTGCTACATGTTAAAGCATAGTAGGATGCAAATAAGTGTAATGGACTTAAAGAGGTTCAGACACTTTAAAACCCTTCCAGTTGAGATGTGGAATCTATGTTTCTTTCCCCAGAATCTGTGTGGCCCCTACTTTGACCAAGGGAATATGATGGAAGCAGCATTGTGTCAGTTTGGGCCAACATTTATTTAAGAGAATTTGTATCTTCTGGTTTCTGTTCATGGACATATACTTTCCTAGGGCCCTCAGTTGCCATGTGAGAGAGATGACTGCCTTGAGGCTTCCATACTGTGAGTGAGCCCAGCCTAACTATATGGAGAGGGTGTGTGGAGAAACAAATTCAGTTATGTGTCTTGAAGGAGAGGACGGAGGGAGAAAAAGACAGACCCAGACAGCACCAGTTTTTCAGCTCCTAGTCTTCTCCGTTATCTTAGCTAAGGTCTTAGGCTTCATAAAGAAGAGATAAGCCATCCTCATTGTCCTATCTGAATTCCTTACCACAAAATCATGATGCATATTATACTAATAATAAATTATTGTTTTGAGCCACTAAGTCTTAGAGTAGTTTGTTACGTATCAATAGTTAACCAGAATATTAACAAGTTCATATTAGTCTCAATAATGAATACATTTTTTATGGAAAATATTCAACTGCCTATATTATATCTAAGGCATTAGTGTTCACAGTGAGAGTAAATCTATGGGTTGAATCTGCACTACCCTAATTTTTCCCTTCTTAGCTGCTTCTGGAATTATAAGCACAGCATTGCAGGAGAAAATAACTAGACAATAGGAGTTACCCTTTGCAAATCAACTTATTTTTATTATGGCAAAAGCAGACAGTGCCATATTGATAGATGAAGAAAAGTGAGAAGCGGTTTAACTAAGGATAAGTGGCTGGAGTAGGGTCACCATGGCAGTGCTAAGATTTGAATTGAGTGTTCCCAAATTCACTGCTTAGTTCAGAGAACATATTGATTGATTATTGATTGATTTCTGACACGTAAGATCAATAAGTGCAGATGAATTCAAAATAGCTAATATTGGGACGCCTGGGTGGCTCAGTGGTTGAGTGTCTGCCTTCAGCTCAGGTCGTGATCCCAGGGTCCTGGGATCAAGTACCACATCAGGCTCCGTGTGAGGAGCCTGCTTCTCCCTCTGCCTGTGTCTCTGCCTCTTTCTGTGTGTCTCTCATGAACAAATAAATAAAATCTTTAAAAAAAAATAGCTACTATTAATCAGTTGCAAGTCCTAAAAGGAAAATCAAATAGAAGACTTTGGGTCTCTTTTTTTGCACTGATCTTGTTAACATCAATTAGACTGTGTCCTGCTATGATATTCTAATTTTTAGCACAAGGAGAAAATGAATTGATTTCAGGGTTGATATCTCTTAACATTTAAAAGGAAATACTTCTATTGAAAATATGGGCATCTTAACCGTACAATAAATGGCTTGACATTTGTGAGAGCAAAATAGTCAATATCAGCAGAATTTTCATATCGAAAAATAAATCATTAACCTAGATATTTCTAAGTTCAATTTCAAAAAACCTGTATCTGTCATTAATATATTTTTTCTTCTACTTTCTATTGATTAAGGCAGCTTCTATCATAGAGGATTTGACTGCTTTGCCTAATATCTGTGACTCCCAGATAGACTAACAGTCTCCATTCTTCCCCCCTTCTCATTGTTTTAGTACAAAGGAGTATGAGTCACTTGCATAATGAGCAGGATCAATTTGGAGACAGAGATTCCAGTCGTGTATCTTGATATGGCAAGTAAGCATCAGATCCTTACAGAAGCATTCTGTGAAAGGCTATGTTCTCTCTTTCGAGTGTCTTGACAATAGAAATGAAACCAAGCTGGGAATCCATTTATAGAGTTTACTCCCAAATTACCACATTACCATGTCAAAATCTTTGCTGCTTCTCCATTAACAGGTAAAACTCATACCCCGCCTCATATTTAAATATGAATTGGCATTAGTATTTCATTTTAAATAAATAGAACATAACAGAAATGTGCTTTGTGACTTCTGAGGCTAGCTTGGAAAAGACAACACATGTGGTTCCCTCTGCCTGGAATGGTCAGTCCACCCTTTATCTCCAAGCAAGTTAGATAACTCCTACTGACTAAGGAGCTAGGATATACAAGGTGAACATGTATATCCTGTGTATGTGTGTGTGTGTGCAGATGTGCATGTTTAAGATTAGATGCAAAACCATCTGAAGCAGTGTATTCTTTTTTTTTTTTTTTTAAGATTTTATTTATTTATTCATGAGAGACACAGAGAGAGAGGCAGAGACATAGGTAGAGGGAGAAGCAGGCTCCCTAGGGGGAGCTGACTCAATCTCAGAACCCCGGGATCACAACCTGAGCCAAAGGCAGACAGACATTCAACCAATGAATCACCCACTTGCCCCTGAAGTGGTATATTCTTTAGGTCCCAGTGATCTTTTCAAAGACCTGAATTCACCAAATTTTCTACTCAAGAATGTTCATCACTGAGTAGGCTCTGCTATTTCTTCTCTACTCCAGCCTCATCTTCAGCTTTAGACCCAATTCCTCCTTTGAAGAAGGTGCTAAGGCGGAGTAAGAGATGAGGTGTGTGCAAAACAAACCCAGTGTTGTCACTAGCTCCTGTTCTCTGAAAGACGTGTATTTTCTTTATGCCCCAAAAACATTGAAAAATACTGCATATTTAGTTGCCAAAATGGTCCCAAATTCCCTAGTGTGTTTGGAAACTAGAAATTTAGATGGATAAAAGGGAAATAGAAGAAAACTCAACATTTCAAATTTTCAGAGTTTAATGGCCAAAAAGACGGGGTAAGAGCCCTCATTTAGGATGCTTAAGAAGAGAGATTGAATATAAATCCAGGGAATTATCCAGGTTCTTTGTGAGGATTGGCAGGGCCACATTTGGAATACTATGCACAATTCCAGTCACCTTATTATAAAAGGATATTATAGAAATGGAAAAGGTACAACAGAGGGCAAGAGATCCACATGGGGATTTAAGGATCTTAGCTAATCAGAGTGGTATTCTTTGGCAAAGGAGAGATTAAGTGGGAACTCATTAAAGTATAGACAATTCTGAAGGGAATAGAGAGGATAATTGTTTCAAGGCTATTTGAGTTAGTGTCAAATACAAGAACAAGGGGTTAGTAACTTAAGCTAAGAAAGTGAATTTAGACAGGCATTTTCTGAATTGAGTGTAAATGATATAAAACAAAGGACTGAGGATGATAAAAATAAGAGACATTTTTCAGAGGAGGAAACACGTAATTTTTCCAATTTGGTTCATTTGCATTAAATAATGAAGAGTGGTTTTTTTCTTTTCCACTTTGAACAATTATATCTTATCAGCAGTGTTAAGATTAAAAAGTGTTAGAGTGTCAATTTATAATTTTAAAGGATCTACAGGGGAAGTTGCTAACTCCAGAGAAAGAACACGTGTTTAGAGCTTCTTGGCTTTTCTCTGCCTCAAGAAGTCAAAGGTTTCTGATCTGAGCCACAATACCACATTACTGTTCAGAGTTTTGTACTACTGCCAGTCCTGATGAAATTCTACATTTGTTCAGGTTATCACATATCTAAAACAACGATTCCCACTATGATAGACAGAATTTTACTTAGGTAAATATTTGGGGGGAAGGAGGAAATAACTATATAGTTCATTTAAAAATATTGACTATAAGTAGTGGTTTGTTTCATCCTGATCTTAAGAATTGTGATGCAGTTCACACGACATTTATGAAGCATCAGCTTTGTGTTAGGCACTGCTGAAGACTCAGTACCTGCATAATAAACTGGCTGATAGGTATTTGCTGAATGGACACCATCCCGACCTTACATAAACTTGGGTGACACCATGAGAGTGGTACCAAAAGTGAGGGAATAAGTCTATGGGTAACAGAGGAGGAATCATCTGAGCTGCAGATAACAGGGTAGTGATTAAGAGACAGGCTTTGTGGGGCGCTTGGTGGTTCAATTAGTTGAGTGTCTGACTCTTGATTGCAGCTCAGGGCATGATCTCAGGGTCCTAAGATCAAGCTCCATGTTGAGCTCCACCCTGGGCATGGAGCCTGCTTGGGATTCTCCTTCTCCCTCAGCCCCTCCCCCTGGCTCATGCTCCCTCTCTTTCTAAAACACCACCAACAACAAAAGGACAGGCTTTGGGGTCAGTTTGAAACCCTGCTCTGCTGGCTGTATCATTTTGGGCAATTTACTTCTTTGCCCTTCAGTTTATTCATTTATAAAATGAGGGCAATAAGACTCCCCTCTTGGAGTCTGAGTGAGCATTATAATGAATTGATACATGTAAATGAACAGATTACTAGAACATAGGGTTTGCTCAAAAATGGCAGCTGCAGGTGTGAGGCTAAAGGAACAGGATGGACAAAGGCCACAGAGTAGGAAGCAGATTTATCTAATGTGTTTAGCAGGTTCATGGATGGAAAAGGGGTATCATTTTAATTCTCTAAACTTCGGTTTCTTCATCTGTAGAAGGGGGATAATAGTACCTATCATAGTGTTGGATGCAATGTAAAGGGCTCAGCACAGTGACTTGTGATTAGTAAGTACTCAATAGGCATTAACTGTTTTTGTTCCAACCTGCTTCAAGAGGAAACAATCAAACCAGCTTTGTGTTGAACTAGCTTCTTCCCTCTTTTTCTCTGTTTTTTGAATCTTTTAAAAAGAAAAAGAAAAGGTAAGTGATTCAGCCAGAAAAATCATGTTTGTTCAAGATTAACAGAAAAATTCCTATTTGGGACAAGCAAACTATGGAGAACCATAGGCAAGTCTGGAGACCAAAGGAGGAGACCGTCCTTTTATTGAGGAAAGGGGAATTGGGAGGGGTTGTTTTGAACAAAAGTTCACCAGAGGAAAATGAGAGTTTGAAGTGATGGTGACTTCTTATTGGCTGCAGGTGAGGGTAGCTGGCTTTTGCTGGACCAAGAAGAAATCTTCCTTCTTCCTGGTGAGCTATGCAAACCGCAATGGGTGGTACAGGCCTCTGAGAGCCCTCCCTTCTTGGCTTCCTACCTCCAATTTTGAGCTAGGTTTCCTTTTTTTTTTTTTCTTTTAAGACTTTATTTATTATCCCCTACAGGGAGCCTGATGATCCTGGGACCCCGGGGTCACACCCTGGGCTGAAGGCAGATGCTCAACTGCTGAGCAACCCAGCCATCCCTTGAGTTAGGTTTCCTTAACATATTTTCAAGGTTTTTACAAAATTAGTAGAAAAGAAACTAGCTTTTTCGCCCACCCTTCCGCCTCTCTTACTGCTATTCTTATATGTTCCTAAATAAACAGTGAAGCCTTCCTGCAGTTTCAGAGTCTCTCAGTTGGGAGGTACACTAAGAGTAAGTAGCCCGGACCTACATGTCACTATATACCCGGTGACACTTCATGGGAAGCAAGTCGTCTGCTTTGTTTTATTCCTATAGATTGTCATCTCTACACAGTCATTCTGGCAGGAGAGCATCCATTATTTCATTAAGAGGTAGAAAAATAGTGACATAATTATGTCATTCCTCTGCATTTGTGAACTATAATTATTCTATGAAGAACTTTGCCTTAACAAGTTTGGTTTCCTTGAGGTATCGTTGGAGCAGAAGAGGCAGGAGGAATGTGGAGTCCTTCCTTTTAGTTAACAACGTCCAGACTATAAGTTGTTTTCTGGGCTCCAGCCAAAGTTATCAATTATTTTTAATTTTTTTGCACTTATAAATTTTAATATATTTGATTATTCCAACACATTATACTAGTTATTCTTTTTGATGCTCAGACTATTTCACCTTTAGGAAGTGGACTTTCAGTTGGCTCCTGTGTCTTTTGACGTGAACTTGATTGCCTTCAATAGTTTTCTTGCTTTCTGATATGACAAGGTATTTCAGGCTCACTCTGTTCAGTCCTGAAATCAGTCACATTTCCAAGGAGCACTGATTCCTCCTAGTAGGAAATTGCATTTAAAAATAATCCAAGGGAAAAAAAAAATAATCCAAGGGCTCCTGGGAGGCTTGATTGGTTAAGCATCCAACTCTTAGCTCAGGTTTTGATCTTTGGGCTGTGTCGGGATCCTTGCTGGGTGTGGAGCATACTTAAAAAAAAAAGAAAAAAGAAAAAAATCAATAAAATAAAATAATAATAAAAAAATAAAGACACAAACTGGACACCAGGTTGCTCATTGCTACTGGGTTGGCCATTGTTTCTGACAGACTAAGTTTAAAATACCTTTGGAAAACAAAGGCCAAGAACTGAAAGGCTTCAGTAACAAGTTACCGTGGTAACTAATTTCATTTGCTCTCCCAATAAAAATAGTTTTCAAATATCATCAGAATATCTGAACATTAATTTCTTTAAACTGGTGTTAAGAATATAAAACATTGTAAAGAAACAGAAATTGCCCAAGAGAAGTGAAGAACAAACTAGATTGGGTGGGGGTTGAGTATAGGGGGCAGGTGAGTGTTCTAGAAACTAGAGGGCAGGAAAGAAGGACCTAGACTTCTTGTTCAGCTGTAGATATTGTTTTTCTTTTTTTTTAAGATTTGTTTGTTTAACTATTTATTTATTTAATGGGTGAAAGCATGAGCAGGAGGGACAGAGGGAGAGGAAGAAAGAATCTCAAGCAGTCTACACTGAGCATGGAGCCTGACCTGGGGCTCAATATCACAACCATAAGATCACGACCTAGGCTGAAACCAAGAGTCAGACATTTAAGCTGTGGATATTGTTAATCAGGACCAGCCTCACGAAAGCACAGATAATGTGGGTACATGTCTACTTACAGCCTTATCTGGCCCCCGAATACCTCTCTCTTCCACTCAGGATCTCACCTGGCTTCAAACTCTACTCTAGAGTATAGAGCAGTGTTTCTCAACATCCATCTTTGGCAAAATTTTGACCAACTTACAGCACAATGAAAAAAATAAGGAAAATCATAAATTTACCACTGTGCTCTCTTAGAAGGCACCCATCAAACCTCATTCTGAAAATATGTGCTTCCTATTTGGGGGAGGCTTTTTGCTGTTGTTAAATGCTGTTTCTCACATGAAGTCATAGTGATGATAGATGGCAATTTTTGATGTTTTTATTAGGTTGGCAAATCTTTGTTTCACAAATCTTTTTTTTTTTTTAATTTGTATTAAAGAGAAAGAGAGAGGGACGGAGAATGAGAGAGAGAGAGAGAGAGAGAGAGAGAGAGAGCATGAGCTGGGGGGAGGGGCGGAGGAAGAGGGAGAAGCAGACCCAGATGATCAGGGACCCCAAGCCAGGGCTTGATCCCAGGACCCTGAGGGTAAGACCTGAGCTGTGGGCGCCCAGGTGGCTCAGCGGTCAAGTGTCTGTCTTCTGCTCAGGACGTGATCCTGGGGTCCCGGGATCGGGTCTCACGACGGGCTCCCCGCATGGAGCCTGCTTCTCCCTCTGCCTGTGTCTCTGCCTCTCTCTCCCTGTGTCTCTCATGAATAAATAGGTAAAGTCTTAAAAAAAAAAAAATCTGAGCTGAAGGCAGATGCTTAATCAACTAAGCCACCCAGGCGCTCCCACAAATGTCTTTTGAAATATGGTCTGCAAAATTTAAAATTGTGGGCCCAGTCAGGGCCATTACCTGAAATGGTACTGTCACCAGGGAAAGAAAAGGAGTACAGTTGTTGAAGATAAAGGAGAGTTTCTCCTCAGGTTTGAGAGGACAAAACCCATGTTGGTGTGTGAGAGTGAGGGTGAAGACAGGGGTGGGGGTGGGGGGCGGGGGGCGGGTTAAGCCTTGGTTGAACAGGGGCCCGCCACGGGCCTACACAGAAAACAGACCCAAGAGAAGTCCAATAGGAGGACAGGAGGCCAGCCGGGCGGGCGGAAACTCAGGGGCGAGGGCCCCTAGGGGTCCCCCCCAGCCCCCCAGCTCCATCCAGCTGAGAAGCATTTACAGGGAAACCACGTGCCGGAGAGACCGAAGCACGAGGGACTCAAGCGAGTGTGACAGCTCCTGCCCCGAGGAAGTCACCCGGCGGGGGCCTGCGGCTGAGCCCGGGGCCGAGGGTTCGGCCGCGTCTCCACCGGCTTCGCTCCTCCATCCAGCCAGGAGGGGACCCGGCTCCACCCCGGACAGACGAGAGGTCTACTAATTTGGGTGTGGAATCGGTAAAAAGACAAAAAGAAACAACTCAAACAGCTTTGTTGTCCTCCCCGTCCCCTTGGATGGAGCCAGTGCCAGGCAAGCAGACTGCGTAGCCGGGTCCCCTCCGGGTCGGCTGGACGCGGGAGAGACCAACCAGGCTGCGGGCTGCGCGGGGGGCTAAGGCGGGGCCGCGGCTCCCTCCCCTCGGCCTGTGGGCCCGCGACCCGCTCTGGGCGGAGGACCCTGCACCTTCCGCTCCCCACCCCCGGCACCGGGGCCCCACCCTGGAGCTGCCGACCCCGGGCACCCAGGCCCCACCCCGGAGCTGCCGACCCCGGGCACCCAGGCCTCACCCCGGAGCTGCCGACCCCGGGCACCCAGGCCCCACCCCGGAGCTGCCGACCCCGGGCACCCAGGCCCCACCCCGGAGCTGCGGACCCGGGCACCCAGGCCCCACCCCGGAGCTGCCGACCCCGGGCACCCAGGCCCCACCCCGGAGCTGCGGACCCCGGGCACCCAGGCCCCACCCCGGAGCTGCCGACCCCGGGCACCCAGGCCCCACCCCGAGGAGCGGCCCACCCCGCGGGCGGAGTCCCGGAGGCCTACCCACAGCCCTGGGTTCTTCAAGGCCTTCGGTGTCTGGCACCCACCCCACTGCACCCCACTGCACCCCACTGTCTGCCCTGTCCCTCCGTTGCCCGAGTAGGGCAGTCCCGGTTCTCAGGTGTTCCCGAGGAACCCGGCCCCTCTCCTGCCGTCCCCCCTTGCCCTCTCTCCCCCTTGCCCTCTCTCCCCGCTGCTCGACCTCTTATCCTCTAAGAAACACTTGTAAGAAGCCTTATTTCCGGGCTGTTTCTGGGGAACCCCAACTGAAATGCCTCCCTGTTTGTGTCGCCAAGAGCCGCCGAGACCCTTCCTGTTTGTCGCTCCAGTGGACGCTCCAGTCCCCGTTTTCCCTGGTCTGTGGCACAAGTGGCTGCTGATAACCAGCTTCTCCTCCAGGAAACACTGATGCCCGCACTCCTGGCGCCTTTCCAGTCTCTTTTATGGACTTGTTCTTCTTGTTTTGGTAAAATCAGCTTTTTAAAGCTGTAATTCACATACCATACAATTTGCCCATTTAAAATGGATTATTCAGTGGTTTTTAGTTCATTGAGTTCAACCATTACATAACATAATCAATGTTATGACTTTCTCATCAGTTTAAACAGGAGCCCGGTGTCCGTTAACAGTCACTCCTTACTTTCTGTTCCTCTAAGCCCAACCCAGGTACTAATACAATCTCTGTCTCTGTAGATTGACTCTGTGCTGGG
This sequence comes from Canis aureus, assembly GCF_053574225.1. Lineage (NCBI taxonomy): Eukaryota > Metazoa > Chordata > Mammalia > Carnivora > Canidae > Canis > Canis aureus. Next base: position 29,186,821 of record NC_135612.1, read on the forward strand.
CATTTCACCGAAAATAAGACAGTCCACAATGTAGTGTTTCAAGACTGGCTTTTTCCACTTAGCATAATGTTTTTAACGTTTATTCATGTAGGATGTGTCAGTACTTCATTCCTTTTTCTGGCTGAATAATAATCCATCGTATGGACCTACCACACTGTATCCATTCATCAGTTGATGGACTTTGAGCTGTTTCCACTCTATGACTGTTATGAATGATGCTGTTATGAACATTCATGTACAGGTTTTTGCAGGAACATATGTTTTCATTTCTATAGGGTGTATATCTCAGAGTGGAATTACTGGGTCATGTGGTAGCTATGTTTAATATTTTGCAGAACTACCAGACTATTTTCTACAGAGGCTGTACCATTTTGCGTTCCCACCAGCCATGCATAGGAGTTTAAATTTCTTCATATCCTCACTGACATTATCTTTTTTATTCTAGCCATGCTAGTGTGTAAATCGTGGCATCTCACTGCGGTTTTTGTTTTATTTCTCAAATGGATAAGGATGAACATTGTCTATGTGCTTCTTGGCCATTTGGATATCTTCTTTGAAGAAATATCCTTGGTCCGTTGGCTTGTTTTATAAATGTCGGTATTGCTCTGGGTTCACTCAGTGTTGATCCTTTTTCTCTTCTGTACATACATGCTAATGCCCACTTTTTACTTATTCCCTATTTGCTTATTCAATCGTGTTTTCATTCAACAAGCATTTATTAAGTTCTTAAAACGTGCTAAGCACTTTGCTTGGTGTTGAAGCCAAATAGCTGTGAATAAACACATTAGGTCCGTGTTAATGAGATGTTTGCATTCTTATGGGAAATTAAGACATTAAATAAAGAAGCAAATAAGTAAGATAATGTAAGATGATGAAAGAGCTATACATCACTATGATAGAGTGGTGAAGAGTACTGGTGGTTGGATGAGGGGGGTGGGCATCACTATAGGCTGGGTGATTGGGGAGCACTTCTCTTAGGAGATGATATTTGAGCTGAGACCTACATGATAAGAAAAAAGCAAGCCATAAGGAAAATAAAAGCATCCTAGGCAGAGGGAAGCAAGTAGAGGAATGAACTTTGTGTGTTCTGGAACAGTGAGAAGGCCGCTAGGTCTGGAGCATGGTGAGCAAAAGGGAAAATGACAAACAGGTCCTTCTTTGCAAAGGACAATTAAAAAGTTGACTAGCCTTGGGATTCCTGGGATTATCCTTACTAAGATTTTGGAGGGAACAGTTAATAAACCACCAGAATACAGGTGTCCTTCAAAACAGAAATTAAAACTGCTCTTTGCCTCCTCCGTATCCCAATTATAACTCTTCTTGCATAGAAGTAAAAAAAAGATACTATACCTGAGAACAGCTAATAAATTTAAAAAAAAACTGGCATGAGCCATTACTTTGTTTAAAATAGAAAAATACTACCCGAACCAGCACTACAGGGTGACAATTTATGGTGTTGGAAATGTCTTCAGAAGTCTTTTTAGAGTTTTGTGTTGAATGTTTATGGAAGGTGTAAAATTCTTATAATGCCAGCGTTTTATGAACAGTGCAGTTGGCAACTCCTTTTAGCTTGATCCCTGCTTTCAGGAAATGTGGATTTTCCTTCATTTATTCATATTGTTTCCAGTCCATCAAAAATAGACAAGATGTAACAGGACAGTCCATTTGCACCATTCTTTTTGGAAATAATTACCAGAAGCACTTTAGGGTTGTCAGAGCCCCACTGATGTGACTCCTGAGCGGTCCTCTGTGTTAAAAAGCGTACACTTCCTGCTCATCTTTGTATTCCTCTCCCATTTCCAGCACAGGGAGGATAATCAGAATGGGAGAAGCAGCCCTTTAAAATTCAGTGCCATGCAAAGGGCAAGAAGAGGGGTGAAAAAGATACATACAGAACCCCTGGAAGAAAAGAGACACACGGACTCCCTCCCTCTGTTTACGAATGAGCTTTAGGAAAGAGTTAGGAAAAACTCAGGTTTACCAGATATGCAGAACCACACGCATGCATTAATTAAAGGAATGTGAAGGAGGAGGAGGGGATCTGAGAAAATAACAAAGCTGCAGAGTATGTGTGCAATGATTTTTCATTCTGTTTCGCTTCAGCTCTGCCCCTGCAACAGAGGATCTAATCAATCTGCCGGCTATTAAGTTTGTTAATTGATAATGCATACTAATTAGGCTGTGCGCAGTTACTTAAGAGACTTTGCTAAGGTGATTGTAGGCACAAGTCCAAATGGAGTTTAAAGTATTCTGTGTGAGGTTAAAACCCATCAACCAGAATAGATGGATTTTATATTATAACAGAAGGCACAACATACCCATAAGTATTTAATGTATTGCACAGTTATCCATTATTACGTATTTTAACTCTACAAAATAATTAAAAATGTAAAAACAGCCACTAAAAACTATAACTAAATCACATTGGTAAGAGTGTGAAGAAGTGTCAATGAGAGAGCACTATTTTCTCATCAAGGTAAATGTTTAATTTTCTCATTTATATTTGGGAATAGTTAGGGTTAGCAGGGAGGAGGTTCTGTGAAAAGCAAGACTTACTGAACTGCGTGGACACTAGAGTTACTGACTAGCCTCAAATGTCAGATTGTGATGCCCATGTTTCAAAGGTCAACACTCCAGAGGCTACCCAGTTGAACCATAGAAACACATTATCTGGGAGCTCAAGGTTGAAACATGTTTATCAACCATAAAATTAACTGCCGGTCCTATGGTTTGTATCCTTCCTTTGGAATGCTGTTACTTGGAGAATGGACTGACAGGGACCTCCAGTGTCCTGCTAATGTCCCTTGAGAAAATGTTCTTACGGACATTTGGCTCATCCGTCTCTGTTTTGGAGAATTAATCAACTTCAGTTTCGGCGCAAGAGATATGTCTAGTTGGGTCCAAAAAGATTTCTCCAGATTAGTGACATCTCACTCTATTTTGGTGAGTTCTTCGGAGGTTCAGATGGATCAAGAACTAGCTACTAGGGGCGCCTGGGTGGCTCAGTTGGTTACACATCTGCCTTCTTGCTCAGGTCATGATCCTAGGTTCTGGGATTGAGACCTGCATCAGGCTCCCTGCTTAGTGCAGAGTCTGCTTCTCCCTTTGCCCACTGCCAGCTAACTCTATCCCTCAAATTTTAAAAAAAATCTTAAAAAAAAAAAAAAAAAAAAAGAACCAGCTACTAGCTCAGAAATCAAATCACAAGGCTAACCTAGAGGAGATCAAAATTTCCCATGAGGTCTTGAAGTCTCCTCTTCTTGTGGAAGATTCAGAGACTAACTTCATGGACCATTCATTCATTCATTCATTCAGCAGTTATCTCTTGAGCAGATTATATGTTGCAGGAACTGTACTATGTACTAGAGATACCAGTGATGAACAAGATGGACAAAGTCCCCTTCCTTCACAAAGCTTAGAGTCCAGGCATCTAGCATATTGCCAGAGGGAGCTTTCTAAAAATGAAAATGTATTCATGTCCCTCCCCTGCCTAAAATTACTGGCATTCCAGAATGAAATCCAAATTACTTAGTATGGCTCATGAAGTACTCCAGCCTTATCTCTTGAAACTTCCTCCTTTCGATAAAATATTTTTTTAGGGAAACATCTACATTCTAGGCACCGTGCAGGTGCTGTGTATATTTAGAAAGCCAGTTACAGTCCCTGACTTCAGAGAGCTCAGTATTGAGCAGACTCAAGGCATATGCAGGGCAAAATCTGTCCACAAGTTTGGGTCCAAATTAGGCTGATCTCTGGGGCTTTTGGACACAACTATAATATGGCAGTTGGTTGTTTCCAAAATTGTATTGCTGTCTAATTATTGATATAATGTCTTTAATTTGAAGGCAGTGGGCAGAAACAAGAGGCTGAGTTGATATTCATAAAAATTCTAGTAGGCTAATCTACAAACTAACATTTATTTATTTATTTTAAAGATTTTATTTATTCACGAGAGATACACAGAAAGAGGCAGAGACATAGGCAGAGGGAGAAGCAGGCTCCCTGTGGGGAGCCGATGCTGAACTGGATCCTAGGACCCCAGGATCACATCCTGAGCCAAAGACAGATGCTCAACCACTGAGCCACCTAGGTGCCCCCAACTAACATTTAAAACATAGGTGTAGGAGAAAAGCTTCCATGGAAGACTATTTAGCAAGGCAGAGGGAGATGTCTACTTTATTTTCAATCCTCAGGCAAATGGAGAGTTCTCAAACAGATATTTGAAGCTAGTGGGAGGCAGTAGTGTAGCTAGTATGCATTTAATTAGCAAATGAATTGTGTTCCTACAGTGTGACCATTGAACCTGGAGCTGATTTATCGTGCTTTGTTTTAGCTATTTTGAGATGACTGAGTTCAATGACTGTGTAGGGAAACTAATCTCTGACTAGTTGATTGAAAGTATCTAAGAGAAAAAATAACTGGAGGCTTATGAGCCAAACATTCCTAACTTGGTCATATAGCATTGGGGTGAGTAAAGACTTTGAGAGAGTAAGCCATTTCCTAGAACAGTTTGTGCAAGCTAGAGTTTATGTGAATATATTGAGCATATATTAAATATTGAATAACCCATGGCAGTATGGCCTAAATGCAATAACTAGTGCTTAATAATCATGAAACTATTTTTTGAGCATATGCCAGTGGCGTGAGCATTTATTCTTTTTGTATTGAGATATAATTGGATAAAAAAAAATTGTGACACATTTAAAAACTATATATGCAGCTATTTTTCTTCTTTGTTAAAAAGAGATCACAGTCTTGTGTTCTGACTTATTGATACTATGAGTATTGATACTATAATTTGAGTAATACTGAAAATGAATACTTTTCTAAAGACTGAGTTTTAAAAATAGATTCTAGGTGAAGAAAACAGGAAAGCAAGCCATCCGTTTTGTGGGATCTGTTCACCAAAATTGAAGTCTGATACTTACCAAGACTGTCGAACTATATGCCAAAGTCTGTTAAAGCCATTTGGGAATAAGTATTTTCTGAACTTTTACTGGAATAATCTCTAAGTCTCATATGCACTTATTTTTACTTATATGTATGAATTGAGGAGGTAATTGTGTTCTTTTCTTATACAGATCTTGAGATTTATTAGTCAAGGTGGGTTAATTTCTATAGTCCTAGAATCTTAGCAGTATAACATTAAATAATTTTAGTGTTGTTTGTTTTTCCTACTTATGTCAATCCAATAAAGTTGGCAGGAAGACTGCTCCACACAGTCTTTTAGGGACCCCGACTCCTTGGAATTAGTGGCTCTGTCATTCTCTAAGGCCTTAACAGGATCCTTTAAATTTCACTGACATAGGGAAAGAGAAAAAAAGGTTTGTTCTAGCCCAGGCCTTAAAGGTAGTGGACAACACTTCTGCCCATATTCTCTTGGGAAGAACTTATTAGATGGCTGAACCTAACTCTGAGGGACACTGGAAAATATAGTTTAGCAGGGTGCCTGGAGGAAAAAAGAACATCTAGCCAGTGTTTACTAGGTAAGATTAACCTAAGCAATATCTCAAAGAGAAATGTTAATGACCAAAGGTGATAAGCCTCTTTCATACTTGGCTACATTGAGTCAGCAACCAAAACTACATTGTTTACTACATATCCTCCCAAGGTGTTATGAAATCTGATCTGCATAGCAGGGGTTGCACAAAATAATGCAATAAGAATTCCAAAGAAAGTTCATGTTACTGAAACATAGAATGTTGAGTTAACCTAGTTAACCTAGTTCATCAATGTCTGAGCCCAAGGGAAGTTAGTATATACAGACATGCCATCTGTCTGCATCCTCTGTAAATGCCCCAGCATCTACAGATCCTGCCCATAACCCACCACTCTCAGTTCTGTCACCAATCATTACCAATACCTCATTTTCTTGAGCATCAATACCCCACAGTTTAGGGTTTGAGGATGCAGTTAGAACAGGCCCCTGGTTACTGTGAGACTAAAGGATATAACTGGTCTGTAAAAGGGTATAAAATATTTAACAAGCTTCTGACTAAGGACTCAGATTGGTCATAAATCACAGGTTTATCTATATACAGTTTTACCCCAATTTGTAAGAGGCAAATTTCAACAAACAGTTAAATTAGAATATAATTTTCTCTTTACCTTAAAATCTATCTGTTGAATTCCCTTAGAGGCAAAATTCTCTAGTGTAGTCTGAATATTAATTGATATCCAGAAATTTTATTTACTTTATTTTAGTTTTTTAAGGATTTTATTTATTTATTCATGAGAGACACCGAGAGAAGCAGACACAGGCAGAGGGAGGAGCAGGCTTCCTGTAGGGAGCCCCATGTGGTGCTCGATCCCAGGACCCCAATATCATGACCAAAGGCAGACGCTCAACCACTAAGCCACCCAGCTGTCTCACACCCCGCATCTTCTTTATCCATTCATCTGTCAGTGGACATCGGGGCTCTTTCCATAGATTGGCCATTGAGGACATTGTTGCTATAAACATTGGGGTACAGGTGCCCCTTCAGATCGCTACATTTGTATCTTTGGGGTAAATGCCCAGTAGGACAATTGCTGAGTCATTGGGTGCTCTATTTTTTAACTTTTTGAGGAAGATCCTTAACTGTTTTCCAGAGTTGGTGCACCAGCTTGCATTCCCACCCTTTCTCCACATCCTCACCAACATTCGTTGTTTCCTGACTTGTTAATTTCCAGGCTCTCTCTATCTTGATTCATCATTCTCAGTATGTGTTTTGCATCTTCCATGGTCAAAGTATGACAGCTGTGCTTCTGGGCATTGTGTCTGCATTCCAGGAAGACGGCGTAAAAAGTCTGTCTCCCTTTCTAAAGCTTCCTAAGAAATCTTACTCTCACTTTTATTTCTGTCTCCTTGTTGGATATCTTCTGCTTGTCTGTCCAGAATTACTCTTCCCCTTCTCTGTCTTGTTCTGTGCCCTGGGAGGCTGACCTGTATGGACTGCCTCAAAAGATACTTTGCCTTCTGACTTCCAGAGGAAGCTGCAGGACCATTTGCTTTGTGAGGCAATGGGAGGCACTGGGAGGAGATGGGAAGGTGGCCGAAGAGGGAGGTTGAATGTTAACTCTCAACTCTTCTCGGCTAGTTCATTAAATGTTGACTAAATCTGCCTCCTAAGACCTTCGACCCTTTCCGTTAGCTGAGAGTCAGGACTGGGGTTGGACAGGAGCTCATGAGATCATGAAAGGGGTTCAATCAACATCTATCTAGACATCTTGCTCTTCAATCTGAGAGGAGCTGAGAATAAAATTGTATGAAAATAAGCATCAGCTTTGCTTACCATCAACCCAGCCTTAGGCTTTCACTTTGGTTTATGGTTTGCCAACAGCTCTGAGGGGATCAGATGTCTGCAATTTTGGCCAAATTATACTTCACTGTACAATCAGACAGCTAAAATTTGGGTTTCTCCCACTCTATTATTACATCTGGACATTATTCAGGCCTTTCTCTAGCTTTCATTTGTTTATATTTAAATGGGACCTCAAGTGAACAGAAGTATGCTATTCTAGTTTATGACATATAATCTCCATTGTCCATGTGTGGGCCTATCTTTTATTTATTTATTTATTTATTTATTTATTTATTTATTTATTTATTTATATAAAAAAATGAATGCTTATGAAAGCACCAGTTATTCTCAAAACTAAAATACTGACACTAGCTTGTATCCAGAACATCTGTGCTCCTCCCATATCCTGTCAAATTGCCCCCATCAGATAATCACTATCTTAAAATGTGTGTTTCCCTTACATATATGCCATGTGACAAATTTTTTTTATATATCTGTGAATATTTATACACACACATATATACCTAAACTATTTTTTGTTGGTGGTGTAGTTTTTAAAGATTTTGTTTACTTGAGAAAGAGAGAATTTGAGCACATAAGGAGAGGGAGAAGCAGGGACCCTGATGCAAGGGCTCCATCCCAGGACCCTGGGGTCATGACATGAGCTGAAGGCAGACCTTAACCAACTGAACCAACCAGGTACCACTAAACAATTTATTTTTGTTGTTTTTGAACTGCATAAAACATTACAGGCTGTAGGCAACTTCTAGGATTTGATTTCTTTTAATATAACTTCTATTTTTTTAAAAAGATTTTATTTATTTATTTGGGAGAAAGAGAACACAAGCATAGGAAGCAGCAGGCAGAGAGAGAGGAGAAGTAGGCTCCCTGCTGAGCACAAAGCCCAAGGTGGGGCTTGATCCCAGGACCCTGGGATCATGACCTGAGCTGAAGGCAGATAATTAACCGACTGAGCCAGCCAGGCACCTCCATACTTTATATTTCTAAGATTCATCCATGTTGTTGCATTATTACTGCTATATGATATTTCATTACTTGTTTATTCTTGTGTTGATGGGATTTTGAGTCTCTTCGAGTTTTTTGTTATTTACAAGTAGTGCTATAATGAACTGTTTACACACATCTTCTTATGCATGTGTGTAGGCTGTCTCTCCAGAAATAGAACTGATAAATTTTGGGAGTATATTAATGTTCCCTTTTACAAAGTAATGCCACACTATTTTTCAAAGTTATATCTTCCCACTTGTAATATGTAAGAAAACTTGATCCATATCCTTTCAAAACTTGATACTGTCAGGCTTGTTGATTTTTGCAGATTAAGGAAATGAAAAATGGTATCTCTTGGTGGTGTTGATTTATGTTCCTCTGATTAGTAATGAGGTTAAGCATCCTTTTGGATGCATATTGGCTATAAATACTTTCCAGGCTGCATAGTGCCTATCCAGGTCTTTTGCCCACTTAAAAATTGAGTTGTTTTTATTTTTCTTTCTCACATTTGGTAAATTAGGTAGACATAAAATCAGTGACAGCTTAGAAGATCTGAATACAATGAATAACTTTCATTTATTGGACATAAATAGAATTCTCTAGCCAATAATTGGAAAGTACACATGGAACATTTCCAAAAATAGATCATTTGCTAGGTCATGTATTCTAACACATTTTAAAGAACAGTTACCACAACCTAGTTAGAAATTAATAACCAAAAGTAAGTTACAAGAAATCTTGATATTTTTGGATCCTCATCACTGGGATCCATATTTTATCCCTCTAGCACATAAGCCCTACCTAGGAGCAGAGCAGGCTGCTAAGGGGCCTGGCCCTTTTGTCCTAATCCTGCTGTCCCATAGCATCTCGTGTACCATTTCCCCCAGACTACTGCACCGGAATCAGATCACACGTCAGCTTAGAACACTGACTCCCAAAGCAATTGCCTCCCATAAACTTAGAAACAGGGACAGATATAATGATGTTCATATAATTTATCTTTTTAGACCAAGTAGAAATAGACCTTCAGGAATATCATCTCACCTAAAGTTTCTGTGAGAATTAGTAATGATAATGTCAGTTCCTGCCCCCATCTTCTGCTTCGCATGGCACAGTAAGGGGGTAAGATGTTAACTATACAATAAAGAGTATGCTCCCTTTCCCGTTCTGTCTCAAAGCACACAAGGGTTTATACTGTACAGTTGATTTGAAAGTTTTCCAGATATGAATCCATTTTTAAGTTTGAAGAAAGCAGCACAAATTCTACCTTTTTTTCATATGGCCACACAGCTCAAATTTCAAGACCTTCTATGGGAGTGGCCCTTTAATCATATCTCTTGTAAGACAGTAAATCCATTTTCTCCTGCTACATAAACCTCATGGATTCTTTCCAGCTTGCATTTCCCCTAAGGTAGGCACAAAAGCACAAGAGAAAACTTACAAGAAGGAAAACAGAAGGTCACAGGTTGAGTCTGTTGGTGGCTGCTATGCAAGGAAAGCATATATAGGTTTTCCTCAACACCACTGATAGCTTACACTTCAGGGCTCTTCACTCTCTGAGGGCCCTGGTGAGGACCCCAGCAACTTTGAATTTGTGATTTTATATTCTTTTTTTTAAAGGGAAACTGCAAAAAATAAATAAATAAATAAATAAAAATAAAGGGAAACTGCAAATTGTGTAAGTTTACAGCCCCCCTCCCCCAAAGCAGATCTGCCTCTGAACATGGACATTTTCAAAACACATATAAACCTCGAGTCTGTTTCATAACAGGCAAACTCCTATTTGGTGCAGGGCCAAACTCTGGAAGACAGCCTATGTCATCCTCAATCTGAGGCTGGGAGTGGCTGGGCTGATTTGGGTTTGGAAATCAAAATAAGTGATTTCAACTGGCAAAATGTCCCACTGTGTTACACTCTTCTTCCTTTCTTTTACTCTAGTCAACCTCTGCTGAAGAGTCAGGGTAAAAAATGCACAACATTGAAATAATACAATTACTTTTTTTTTTAAGATTCTATTTATTCATTCATGAGAGAGAGAGAGAGAAAGAGGCAGAGACACAGGCAGAGGGAGAAGCAGGCTCCATGCAGGGACCCCGAAGCAGGACTCGATACCAGGTCTCCAGGATCATGCCCTGGGCTGAAGGCCGCGCTAAACCTCTGAGCCACCTGAGCTGCCCCACAATTACTTTTAATAAAAGATTACTTTCTTGCAGACCTCTTGAAAAGTGCTAAAATAACGTTTCACAAAGACTAAATTCTAGGTTTATCTGCATATATTTCATCATTCCATTTTGTCTTAGAATCAGAATATGTGATATCTCTTCTTTATAGGTCAATTCAGTTCTGAACTATAAGCCAAAAAGCCCAAGAAGGACCTTAATCAGACCACACATCAGCTTAGAATAGTGATTTTAGTGATTTGGACATCTGGCCACTTGGAACTGGATAAAGGCCACCAACTTACTTGACAAAAGCCACTGAACATCTGTCAGTATGGAAATAGCTCTTCTAGTTGACCCTGAATCAGATTTCAATAGCCAGCCTCACAATGAAAGGGCATCTCTTTTCCTTCTATTATCCAGATAAGTTGGTGCCATCCAGAAATATCCTATAATATTTTACCAATGATGCTCTCTTAAATAGATTTATTTGACACAAATGTGAATAGTGTTAATCCATTGTCCCTTTCACCTGTACTTTTTGCCCTGTTATAAGACATATACAAAAGTGATGTTAAAAATATTGAGCAATATATGTGGCTCAGGCACTGAAGCGGGGTCCTGGACAGATTTTGTGTGGAGATCTTGGGAAGAGCATTTCAAGGAAATGAGGAGGGGGACATGAGGGTGGAAGGAACATGTGGGGTTCAAAGAAGCGTGGTTTAGCCAATGGTATGGGGATATTTCAATACTTTAACAAGCAGTATGGCGCCTATGTGAACCAACTAAACCAGCTTTGGACGTAGAAAAAAAATTCCATTGATGGCCACTTCCCCAAAGCATACCACAGATAGGTAGGGGAAGCTTTAAGCTACAGTCTGGCTCAATCAAATAGGGAAGCATGTTGGGGAAAATTTCAGAGTCTATGAATCAGTGTTAGTTGGTGTGAAAGCAACATTTGTTAAACTTTTTTGTGTGTACGTGTACCATATGCTGTGCTGACTTAGAACCAGGCAAGAAGTGGCCTTGTTCTGGGACCGGCACTCTAGAGGACTCTATAATCAATCAATCAATCCCTCTCTCTCTCTCTCTCTCTCTCTCTCTCTCACACACACACACACACACACACACTTTATTAAGGAACACCTGTGTACCTCAGTCACTTAGATTCTAGTACACACTGCTGACATAGGAATTTCAAATCTTTATACATCAGTTTATATGCTTAACACCTTTCAGACCCCACTTTCCATGTGGCCTACCCTGGGTCCTCAAAACAAAAAGCAACTGCATCTAAATGCTAAGAAGAGTTGTGGGTTGTGCCACTGCCAGCATCAGAGATGGACAGTGCTTTTGAGTGCAGGGGGATTTAAGTGGCTAAAGCGCTTAGGTAAGAGAAAAGACAAATTAATTAACTTGTCAAATCCTTCCTGTCAGCATGAATGCAGTGGACTCTTACACTACGAAGTATTGTTTCCCAGTAGTGCTAAGCATCCATTTTCTCATTTCTCCTCCATGTTCCAGTTGAGTTCCAATCCTTGGTTCACAAGTTAGTACAGTTTTTGCAATGTTGCGCATGGTGGCTTAGGAACATTTTGTAGTATTAAGTAATTCATATTCCTCTCAAATACGCATATATCTTTGTATATAAATATAAAGAGAGATACAATTGTTTAGACATACATGTGAAAGTGTAGTGCTAGTTCTCTACATTGGCGACAAGATGGACATTGAATGCTATAGTTGCAAATAGCTTTTGTCTTCATAAAATTCTTAAGATTTCATTTAAAATTGAAAATAAAAAAAAATAAAATTGAAAATACTAAATTAGAATTTTCAGCATTATTTAAGTAAATGGATTCAAGTTTTTTATATTTTTTTTATTTCTTAATTATAAATTTAATTCTGCTTTTTAAGTTTAATATATGATTCTAAATACTTTAGAAGAGAAATACATTTTTAGAAAACTAATATTAATTTTTTATATTTGGCTTATATGTTATAAAAACTATTAGAATTTCTACTCTGAATATAGTTATATTCTAATTTTTGGCCAGTTAGGTTATAACTATAATAGAACACAACTTAGTGTTTAGCATCTTTAGTAATTTCACTGAAATAGATTTTATAGAGTGAATCTTAATTTTTCATGAATTATGTGTATTTTTATTTTATTACTCATCCAAGCACAACAACGGAGCCACAATAACCAAGACTTTTTACATATTTTTCCATTTGGTAACATGATAGGCTATTTGTCAGTAGAAAATATCATGTTTTATTGAATAGTTTGTTATGACATTTTAGTATGTAAATATACAATACGCGAGCTTCCCCTTGCACTTTTCCCTCAGACCCTGCAATTATAATCGTGACCCCAGTCAGAAAGTTTTAGGAACTATATTAAGATACTTTAGGGATCCCTGGGTGGCGCAGCGGTTTGGCGCCTGCCTTTGGCCCAGGGCGCGATCCTGGAGATCCGGCATCGAATCCCACGTCAGGCTCCCGGTGCATGGAGCCTGCTTCTCCCTCTGCCTGTGTCTGCCTCTCTCTCTCTCACTGTGTGCCTATCATGAATAAAAAAAAAAAAAAAAAAAAAAAAAAAAAAACAGATATTTTAAAACTCCCTGAAGAGTGATGAGATTTTGAGGAGTCGATCATAAATAGCCTTTGACTTCTGTTTCCCTGTAGCTTTACAGTCCCTGGGCAGGGACAAGCCTTTTCTCCACCTTGTTTCCCCCTCCTGACATATCAGATGCCACCCCAGCCATGGGGGAGCAAGACCGCAAACTCGAGCAGTGCGAGAGCTTCAGAACAATTACAACGTGAGGCTGTAAGGCAGTCAAAGTTTTGCCCTTTTTTTTAAAAAAAAACAGATTACAACTTGGAGAGTCAATTTGAAATACATCATAACCAAGCTGTTTCTAAAGATTAATTTAGTATTTTATGTAATATCACATATGTTTTTGAAATCATAGTAAAGACACCTGGAATCATAACATTCTTTCAGTGGCAAATGTCATATTACGTTTTTAGGGCATTACGTCAATTTAGTGTTTCACGTATTATTAATAATGCTTCATTACATAAAATTATTACTAAACTGGCAATTAAGTGGATGTGAAGGATCCATATGCTAAACTGCTCATAACATTTCAATTATGAATTTCACATCAGATGTCTTCTAGTGTACATTAACAACACTGACGAACAATTACTTTGCCAGAACCACCAAAATGAACCCTGCTTTGTAGCATGTAATACCGGCATAAACTCATTTTGTACATTTTCCTGGATTTAAGGAAATTAGAAATGGAAGCAGCAGATGAAGCAGCTAGTCCTCTCTCCTGATAGTAGTAAAGCATTTGTTAATACTGTAATTAGCTCTCACTTGAATGGGTAAAACTTGGGGGTGTCATTTATGCCTCTTGATTAAGGAGTTGTTTTCTTGTTCTTTTATTTACATTTTCGCCATAAAGAAACAAGCAAGTGAACAACAGTGATTCCACTGTTTCTTTCTTTCTTTTTTTTTTTTTTTTAAAGATTTTATTTATTCATGAGAGACACGGGCAGAGGGAGAAGCAGGGAGCCCGACGTGGGACTCGATCCCGGGTCTCCAGGATCACGCCCTGGACTGAATGTGGCGCTAAACCGCCGAGCCACCGGGGCTGCCCTGTTCCACTGTTTCTAGCTATATGTTCTATGCTCATTTTTGTCCTTAATTGATTCTGTCTTTCAGTTATTTATAAATTTAGGTAGTATCACAGTAGGGTATTTCTGCTTGGGGCAGGGTACAAAATCCATGGGTGTTTTGAAGAGGGGACTGGTGCTTATCACTCCAAATTGAGATTGTATTGACCAAGAAAAGTATAGGTGATTTTAAATACAGCAATGCAGAAGGCCATTTTGACTCCAAAGACAGACATTCATGGATTCAGTCCCTCCCTTTGTTCTCCTATAACAGTGGATAGTAGAGGCATCAATCACAGCCTGATTTTAGGGCCTCTTCCAAGAATTGGGAGGTGAATGATTTCAGATATTAACACAGTGGAAAGTGATTTGCCCTCTGTGATCCTGGGTTTCCGGGATGGGGTCCTCATTGGGCTTCCTGCATGGAGCCCGCTTCTACCCCCTCTGCCTGTGTCTCTGCCTCTCTCTTTTTGTGTCTTTCATGAATAAATAAATACAATCTTAAAAAAAAAAAAAAAGAAAGTGATTTACCTTCTGATTTCCTTCACATACCCTACTGAGGTACACTTTCATAAAGTGAATATACCTCAGGTCTCTTCCATCCTCAAACTGTATTGCATATAACATAATGGGTAAGGTCAGCTGGTTCTTAGGCCACTCTTCACTTGCATGTATGGCATCTTATTGGTAGCTCCATGATTCAAGGTAGAGACCCCCTGGTGCAGTTCATTTGAAAATGATCAGGTTCTAAGCAAAATAAATGTTTTTCTAGTTGATTTACAACTAGAATTTCACTTCCTTTGGAAACCAAATTATGTGGTCTCCTCTGTCAGAGTATGCCTTACTTAGTTTCTAGGCATTAGGGAAGTTTAACCAGTAACCAGAAGATTGTATTCATTCAACAAACATTTATTGAGCCTCAATAAAGTACTATGCCCTAAAGACGCAACTCTCTGCTCTCAAAAGACTCATAGTCTAGTAAGAGTAGTGATGTGTTTCCATATTGTATGTTCAAGATACAGTGAAGATAGAGGGAGTGTGGGCCATTCTCCTGGGATGAAGATGGGAGCTGAAAATTGCTCTCTTTGGGATGGGAGTGGTCAAGAAGATCTGAGTTGAGGCAATGAAGATTAAGTGGGTGTTCACCTAATAAATAAAAAGAGTAACGTATACAAAGGCAAATAGAAATGAAATAGCAGGACACATTCAGAGACATGCAGATAGTTCAGAATAGCCTGAACACAGAGAACAAAGGGTAGAGCAACAGGTAATAAGGCTAGGAAGATGGCTAAGGATGCCCTCATGGAGTACTGTCTGTGCCTCACTAAGGAAGAAAAGTTATCCTTAAATGCCAAGGTCTATGAAAGATGCTATTGGCCCCAACTCTTCCTCCCTCTCTGTATCTATCCTTTGTTATGTGACTTTGCTGTTCTTACCAAATGATAAAAAGTGAGTTTCTTTACTTTTGACTTTGGATGTGGCCAGGTGACTGGCTTTGGCCAATACAGTGAGGTATAGGTGATGGCATACCTGTTTCAAGCTAAGGCCTGTGTGTTTCCATTTCCCTACGTGTATTTCTGCTATCACCATGAGAAGGACATATTCAGACTAACAAGATGAGAGCCATACGGACCAGAGCCAACTCATCCTAGCCAAGGCCACCCAAGGCCAGCCAAGGCCAGCTAAACCCTCAATTGACCTCTGTAATTCATAGGCCAAATTTATGCTTATTGTTGCATGCATCTGAGAATTTTGTGATTGTTATTCAACATTTTGTGGCATTGTGTAGCTGATGTAGACCCATTAAAGGGCCATAAGCAGGGACCTCTGGGTGGCTCGGCGGTGAGCATCTGCCTTTGGCTCAGGGCATGATCCCTGGGTCTGGGGATTGAGTCCCACGTTGGGCTCCCTGCATGGAGCCTGCTTCTCTCCCTGCCTGTTTGTCTCTGCCTCCCTCTTTCTGTGTCTCTCATAAATAAATAAATAAAATCTTAAAAACAAAACAAAACAAAAGGGCCATAAGCAGAGGTGTAACATGCACCAATTTTTATTTTAGAATATTTGTTTTGTCTGAATGTGATAGATAGGTTAAAGGAGGGAAAAATTAGAGGTTGGGAGATCAGTGGGACTATTGTAATAGTCTATAGAGAATTACCAGAAGTTTGAACTAGGCCTTTTGGCCATGGGCAGGGTGGTGAGGAAAGGAATTAAGACTTTTTTTCATATAAAAATTTAAATTATGAAATATTTCAAACACACAGAAAAAATCATGTAGTAATATAACTGAGGCTCATATGGCCGTAACCTAGCTTTAACATAAGTCAATATTTTGCCACTTTTTAAAAAGAAATGTAGCTTTGTCCCTAATTCCTCCTCCTTTCTTATAATCACTGTCCTGAGGTTGGTGATATTATTTCCATGTATGATTTTTAGTTTTTAGATGCATATATGTGTCCATAAACAGTATACACTATTTTATGGATTTAGAATTTTAAATATCATACTATGTATCATTTTACAGCTTTTGTTTCTTATGTTTTTGAGATTTATCTACTTTGGTATATGAAGGTCTAATACATGGAGGAACTTAGAGGTAATGAAAAAGTAAAAGTTAACAATGCGAAAGGCAAGACAAAGGAAAAAAATCTCAGATGACCACCATATTTCTGGCTAGGGTGATCATGTGAATTATAGACAAGAATGAGGAATACAGTAAAAGGAGCAGGCTTAAAATGAGGAGGGTTGGAAAATACTGAGCTCAATTTGAGTGCGGGTGGTGTGCTTACTTATGGGGTCATATTGATGGAATATGTTCTGTGGACAGCTGAATTTGAAGACTGCTCAGGAGCATGTTGTTGTCTAGAGATAGAGCCTTACCGTTTTACCATAGTGACAGCAGTTACAACTATAGGAGTTGGTTTCTCATGCAAAAAATGCATGGTGAATGAGCACACTTTTATGCCACAGATACCAACAATTGGAGGCAAACAGAAGACCAACACACAGGGCTCTTACATCTTTCTGCGGAGTATTCCTTCACGCTATCCTATTAGGGAAACATTTTTGAGCTTGCATGTACATATTCACATTTACTTACATGTAAATGATATACTGGTAGTATGAAACTAATACATCATATGCATTATGACAGTACTCTAAAATAGAAATTTTAGATGAATTATATATGAAACAAATAGAAATAAGGGTTCTAATATTTCTCTCCCATTCCTCAATAGATCGTTTTATTTACTCCCTAAAGTGTCCCCCCTCATTTTTGAAGTCCCTGATTAATATAGGTCATCTGACCTCCTCTTTCACATGGGAAAACATGTTTTGTATTACTATTATTCTGAAAGTGGCATTGACTACTTCTTTTCAGAATATTTAGCACACATGAAAACACAAAGTTAGGAATATGTAAGAATTTAAAATTACTTGTGCCATATGAAGTGAAAATTAGAAATTTACTTTTTTTCTCTAATCTCTCTCCTCCCCACTCCTGACAATCCCTAATTCCTGGCAACCACTAGTCTGTTCTTAATCTCTATAATTTTGTAATTTTGGGAATGCTATATAAATGGAATCATTTAGTATATGACCTTTGAGATTAATTTTTTTTCAGTCGGCATAATGCCCTTGAAATCCATCCAAGTTGTTACATGTATCGATGGTTGGTTCCTTTTTATTGCTGAGTAATATTCCATGGTATAGATGTACTACGGTTGTTTTTTAATCTATTGTAGGAAGTTTTGGTGGTTTCTAGCTTTTGCCTATTACAAATAAAGCTGATAATGAACAATTGTGTATAGGTTTTTATGTGAATGTAAGTTTTCATTTCTTTGAGATAAATGCCTAGTGTGCAATTATTGAGTCATATGGTAAGTGTTTAATATTTTTAGAAACTGCCAGACTTACATTCCCACCAGCAATTTAAAAGATGAGTAGAAACTCGGTTTTAACTGGATCATCTATCTAGGGGGAGCCGACTTACCTGCAGGAGTATATGGCTGCTTACCTTGCCTTGTAACTTCTTATCCACAAACACAAAATAAGTATCAATGAGTTTGAGTAAAACAAAATTTTCCTCTTAGATAATGATTTCTCTGGGCAAATGATTTCCTTAGCTGAACCTTTTCTACGTTGCCTGTTAATAAGTCTGATCCTTTCAAATTGAGTTAGTATATTTTTTCTCTCAAAGAAAGCAGCTCTGTCTACTTGAAGTACAGGTGGTTTTTCTTTAAACTTAACACTGATCAAAGTGCTTAATGTCCTATTTGTCCTATTCCTAATGCTAATTAGATCCCCTAAGTCCAGGCTCTTGATCCCAGTATATTGTCATGAGAGTATTAGTACTACTTTATTTCTTCCTCTAAAAAATTTAATGCCTCACATCTTCAAAGATAAATAAATAGGAGTCATTATTTTTATTTCTTTTTATCAAATTTATTTTTAAACAATTAACTGAAATTCTGGGAATTAAACTTGACATTCTTCAAGAAACAAAGACTTCAAGTGACAGAGATTCATTGCAGTTAAAACAAGAGCTCACAGACATCATTCTCTTAAATTTGATTTAGATTGAAAAGTTTAGTGCTTTTTCTTTCTCCCTAGAAATGAAATGCATACAGATTTCTTTTCAGCCCAATTCACACAAAAGGTCAGGGTTTACTTCTCTCTCACCTTCAATGGGCTTGACTCATAGGTCTGAGTCACAGATGAATCAGCTGAACTATAGCCAGAAAGGCCTGTACTTCTGAATGGAGAACCCTCAGAGCCCAGCCCACCGTCAGTACAGGCAACATAAGGGCTCATATACAGGAAGGGATGGATGTGGACAGAGAGTTCGGGGAGCTCCTGAAGCTCAGGTTTGCAGAATTCTGGTTGGACTGAGGAGCCCCGACCACCTTGACCTCTCTCCTGACCTGTGGCCAGAGAAGATCAGCAGTCCAGAGGTAGGGCCCTACAGAATATCAAGAAGCTGATGAGTTTTTAACCTATATGGTTAGGGTAGATCAGGTTATGGTAACAGACCCAAACATGTAATTGCTCAGCACAAAGAAAATTGATTTCTTGTTCACCTAATGGTACAATAGGGTTGGATAATTAAGGTTGAATAAGGTAAAGGGGATACGTGGCTGTGCTCTATTTAATCATTTGGGATCCAGGCTAATGATAACACTCCCATCCTTAAAAACTGACTTTTGGGTTATTATGGGGGAGGGAATGTGTGTGTATTTCCATCTTAGCCAGAAAGGGGAAAGAACACGGAGGAATATGTAGGAGGTTTTTATAGGCCAAGGCAAGAAGTGGTGCACACCACTTGTGCTTGTGTTCTACTGGAGAGAGACTAGTCATATGCCATCTTTCTGCCCCCCAACTACATGAAGTCTGGAGACAGGGACCAACTCACATGTCCAAAGAAGGAGGGAAGGTTTTTGGTGGCAAGTCAGTCAGCAGTCTCTGCCACAGAGCCCTTTCTACGCAGCTGGTGTCTCGCTGGCTTCTCATAAAGTGGGAAGGGGACCTGAGGGCCTGACCATCTGTAGCAAAGATGAGGACTTGTTTGAGGACAGCCGGTAGAGTTTACTTTCCACAAGGAGCAAGAGAGCCGAGCAGTGTCCTAGTAGGCTGATTTCTGTCTGTGGATGGAATGGCTGCTCTCTGAAGGGAAATTTCCTATCCCTGGGAAGCTAGTCAACTTTTCGTCCAGAATAGAGCATCAGTTGGCAAAAATGAGTTCCAGAGGGATTGTAGAGTGTTAGTTCCCTCTGTGTGACTGCAGGAGTTGGTGATGGGAAGTCAATTCAGTGGTACAAAGGAGAATGAAACAGAGTCGTGTCTGTTTTTAAAGGAGCCCAAGCATCTAACTCTCTGAAAGTGTAGAGTGTCCTTGAAGTAAGTTCTTGCTGACAGATCGCAGAAGCCCAGGAGGGAGGGCTCTCTGATTGCTCCAAACGTCAGAACAGGAACACTTGCATAGGTGCACTGCTTTATTACAGACCCACCCCTTGTAAAGGTAAAGAGCTGATGCGGAACCAACACGTGCAAATTCTCTTCCCCTCTGCCCTTGGCCCAAGGACAACCGCACAAAATGGGATTAATTGGGATTATGGGGGCTTTGGCTGCTTGGCTGCTACTCAAGGATGAATGCTTAATTTATGTCTCAGTGATCTTGACTCCTGCCTGATTAAACTGGCTCACTCAGGCCATTGTTTGCCAAGGACTTTTCTTTCAAAGGAGTAGCTACAGGTGGTGCTTTTATGTGACAGACTTTTAGCTTTGATACAGTACGTGGCTTTAATGGTTTGGGGCAGTACCACCTTTCTCTCAGAAATAACTAAGAGCACAAATAAATTCAATGGGTTCTCCTCTCATCTTTCAAGGCTTTTCTTGTGATATCAAAATGTCAACAGGTGTGATTGTTCAAGAATACAGAGAATGGATGTGGAATTATTACTGGACAAGAGAAAAGAGCATTTGTTTGGAAAATATCCACCAAGCAGAGATGTTAAGATTCAGAGCGCCTCACCTCCTCTTAGCAACCCACTCCTGTGAATCAAAAGGTGCCCCTTAGGAGGCCCCCAGCCTAATTGTGGCCTGGAGCTGGCTGAGATGGGGCCATGCTCCCACTTCCCTCTGCTGTTTCTGCAAGGATGTTTAAGGATTGGCTTTTGTATTAGATGAGAAACTCAGCCTCAGGTTTGTTCCAGCTGAGCCAAACTCTTGTTATTTGAAGAAATGGAAATGATGGACATTTTCTCTTCTATTGGTATTAAATGAAGACTGTCCACAAACCTGAAATGATTTCACGGTTTTAATCCATTTGATTAGTCAAATTGGTCTATAAATATATAAAGCTGTTTTTTGACTGACTTGGTGTTTTCTTATTGACTTGGCCCTTGTGGTCAGTCAGAAGAGCCAAATTGATTTGGGCAAATCCACACTGCAGGATACACTCAGGCTTTATCCAGAGGCCACATAAACATCTTTAGAAACAGATAAGCATAACTTAGTGAAGTTTTCTGTCCAGAAGGGGTGTGTTATGAGAAATTGTAATCTTGACTTTTGCATGTAGTTAAAAATAAGGATTGCAGGGGTGCCTGGGTGGCTCAGTCATTTAAGCATCGGCTTCTTCAGCTCTGGTCGTGATCCCGGGGTTCTGGGATCGAGCCCCACATCGGGCTCCCTGCTTGGCATGGAGCCTGCTTCTCCCTCTCCTACTCCGCCTGCCTGTGCTCTTTCTCTCTGTGTCTCTGTCAAATAAATACAAGTAAAAAAAAAAAAAAAAAGGATTGTGGTTTTGAGATACTAAACTAAAATGAGAGTGTGACATTTAATTAATTAGTTAATTCTAGAAACTTTTTTTAATATCAAATACTGAGTACAAGTTACTACAGAGATTATGAGCATCCTCATTCTTTATTTATATGGTATTACTTGGATTATACTTGGAAGATTCAAATGTACTAATACTATTTCTCCTAGTGTCATATTTAAAAAGTAGCTACAAAAATTAATTCATTAAGGCAAGAAGTCTATCATATTATATTTTGGAAAATATCCAGTGAAGAGTGTTTGAGTTCACACTCTGCTTTCAACCAGGATTCCATAAGTTTAAAGAAATTTATGGAAAATTCAATTATGAGCACATTATGATGTTAATTAAAAATTACTTTAAACTTTATAACATATTATCTCCTGAAAATACTCTGATGATAAAATTTAGGATTTAATCAACTGGGGAGTGGTGATAGTAAAATTGATTGAGTAACTCAATCTGAATATGAGAGAGAAACAGAGATCCTAGGGAAATAGATAAATGAGAGCATATGAGTTTAGAAAGAAAATCAGTCAACTCCATCAAACAACTTAAAAGTTAGAGAGAGGGTAAAGATGTTGCTAGGATTCAGAATTAGCAGAAGTGAGGGAAGCCATCTGTCCTGAAGTTTGATGAAGCCCTTCAGAGAAGATTCACCAAGGTAAGAAAAAAATTGCTCTGAGCACTATGAAAATATCTCAGGAACATTGGCTGGGAAATGACCTCATCACTTGTCTCCTCTAGGGGATTGTCATGGTACAACCTTCCCTGCTGCCGTAGATCCTTCTAAAAGCTGGACAGGTTGCAGATTTATCCTACTGCTGTGCATGGATACACAGTCATACCTTGGGATGTTAGAGCTAGCAGAGAGCCACAGAATTTTCCAGTTTAACCCCATCTTTTATAGACAAGAAGACTGGCTCAGAATGAAGAATGAGCTTGCCTGGAATCACACAGAAAACTCTATTGCCCTTACTTGACTTACTGAGAACTCATTCACCCTGTAGACATCCTTTCCAAATTTAGGAAGTAAAATTGTGTAGCTCTCTTGCCACCACACAGGTATTTTATTTAGTGTAATCATTATAAAATTACATATTACTACTCTTGTCTTTAAGTAGCTTCTCTTGATTACCACTGCACTCTCTGGCAGAACCAAATACCTTAATTGTATATATTGCTTGAAATTGTTCTCTAGTTATATTGTGAAAGCCTACCTGGCTTTATTGCCTCCTGGACCAGCTACCTATGGGCAGAGACTAGGTACTTATATTTCTTTGAATCTCTCACCCATTAGGAACCAATATTAATAAATAAATAAATGTGCCATCTATAGTTCTAGGTACTGCAACACATAACTATTCTCTACTTAAAAAGTCCCTGCACCTTTAGCTGTTGAAAGTCAGGGGATGTAGTGGAAAGCCTTGTAAAGTATTTTCTTAAGAGGGTTTGATAAATATCAAAAGCCCCTTCTACAAAATTTGGTTTTGAGCTCACAGTAAAGCTATGAATTTCCCTTACAGGGTCAGTAAAAGAGGTATATCCTTCAAAGATAACAAAAGGTAATAACAATTCTGATTTAATTAATGAACATTTCATTCCAAGATACTTTGCATAGAAGCAAATTTTGAAGAAATTAATAGATTTTCTTAAGTGAGACATTTTTGTTTATTTTTGGTTTTATTTTATTTTATGAACTTGTACTAGAAAGTTGAACCAAAGTTCAGGCTTTGTATTCAGGCCTGGCTGAATTATAGTCCCATCCAGGCTTTACAACCCAGCAAAGCACTCCTTAGCAGTACATCCAGCAGCAACCCTGTCTGTCACCTCACTTTAGCAGCTAAATATTTACTAAATGAAATCATGCAAATACTCATTTCTGGCCTAAACTCCAAGGCCAAGCAGGGAGTGAGGTGCTGGATCATGTAAAATTTTATTAAGGTCCTCAAGAACCACATTAGGGACATGTGAGGAGACATGTGTGCATTGTTTCCAGACCTACTAGGAACATAAGGCATCGAGTGGGAAGAGTTGGGGCATCTTTTCTACAAATCTGGCCTCATATCTATTCTAAATATCAACCTCTTTGGTCATTTCATTGATTATGTGATTTCAGTTTTCTCCAAGTGTTAGTGATAATTTCTCAGATTCCATTCCTCGACTATAGCCCAGATCCATTACAGAGGCAGTGTTGGAATTCATCAAGATGAGCCTAGGTTCTGGAGGCAAGTTCATGCTCTGACCTTGGACAATGTGCTTATTCTGTCTGGGCTTCAGTTTCCTCACCTAGGAGGTAGCAATATTACTACCTTAGGGAATTATAATGAGGATAAAACTAACCAGGATATCAAAGCATTTAAGACAATGTCTGGCATAATAAGCCCTCAACAAATATTTGAGAAGAATAAACAACATTATTTTGACATTTGGAAAGTGTTGTATGAATGGCTAGATATGTTGATTCCAGTCTTTAGAAGCAAGGCAGCCTAAAAAATAAGATTTTATTTCCCTTATGTTAGCACTTAGACATTAATTTTGCAAGCTGAAAAACAGAAGGGACCTTGAACATTAACCTAATATGCCAAGAAATAAAAACACTAGTCAAAATGGCAGAAACAGCATAAACCATATTGATAGTATCTTTGTGTAATTTTCAAAAAATTGATTACAACAAAATTGCTTCTTTTTATACACGTATATAACTCTGCTGATTTCATATAAACTATATCAACTTTAATGTCTTTTTAATATTTGTAGAATATATAACAATCTTCGACATGAATGTGACATCAAAGTTTGTCAAGTTTGTATCTTACCTCAGCATGGAAAAAAAAAGCAATTCTTTTCTTCTTCCAAATCTTTACTTAAATTCTAATTAGTTAACATACAGTGTAATATTGGTTTCAGGAGGGGGATCCCCAGGTGGCTCAGAGGTATAGTGCCACCTTGGGCCCAGGGCGTGATCCTGGAGACCCGGGATCAAGTCCCACGTCTGGGCTCCCTGCAGGGAGCCCGTTTCTCCCTGTGCCTCTCTCTCTCTCTCTCTCTCTCTCTCTCTCTCTGGGTCTCTCATGAATAAATAAGTAAAATCTTTTTAAAAATATTGGTTGGGATCCCTGGGTGGCGCAGTGGTTTAGCGCCTGCCTTTGGCCCAGGGCGCAATCCTGGAGACCCGGGATCGAATCCCACATTGGGCTCCCGGTGCATGGAGCCTGCTTCTCCTTCTGCCTATGTCTCTGCCTCTCTCTCTCACTGTGTGCCTATCATAAATAAATAAAAATAAATAAAAAATAAAAATAAAAATATTGGTTTCAGGAGTAGATTTTAGGGATTCATCACTTGGTTTAGCACCCAGTGCTCATGACAAGTGCCCTGCAGAATGCCCATTTAGCCCACCCCCACCCACCTCCCTCCATCAAGCCTCGATTTGTTCTCTATTGTTAAGAGTCTCTTATAGTTTGCCTCCCCCCCTCTCCTTTGTACCCCCTTCCCACATTCAAATGGTATAATTTCTTTTTGATTTCTAATTTTCTTTTTTTTGCCTAGTTTTGACAGGATGCTTGGCCCTGGACACGGTTCTGGCTGGTTATGCAACTCAAAACTCTACTGAGTTGATGGAGACAGAGGTTGAGTCTTCACATTGTGAGGTTCAACTGATTTTCCTCAGCTTTGTCCCTCCCCATCATCTCTATTTTAGTTTGTAACAAGCCCTCGGAAGGCAGACTACTCATTAGCAGTTCCACAGTAGATAATTACATTCAGTTGTTGTTTTGTCTGTGCCACCATTGTCTAACTTATATTGTGCACTGTGGCAAGTGCTGTACAGAGCAAATGAAAGACCGGGCCTCGGCGCAAGAAAAGGTTCTGCTAAAAAGAGAAAGCATTTCGAAATGGCCTTATGATCAGCAAAAGCACCACGCCAGGTGTAGTTGAACAAGGAAGAAAGCCTCTCTAACAACAAGCACAGGCCCATCTGGGAGGGATGCCGGAGGGAGGCCAGGATGGAGAGGGTCGCACTCACTGCAAAAGTGACTCTTGTCAGGACTTGGAAAGACGCTGCATTGAAGATGGGTTTTAAGGCTATGATGAATGTTAGAAGAGGTCGTGTAAGGTGGGCGGTTGGACTTCCCGAAAGGAAGCCAAGGGGTGCCTTGGTGCTAGCACCACCTTTGGCCCAGGGTGTGATCCTGGAGTCCTGGGATCTAGTCCCACATCAAGCTCCCTGCATGGAGCCTGCTGCTCCCTCTGCCTGTGTCTCTGCCTCTCTCTCTGGGTCTCTCATGAATAAATAAATAAAATCTTAATAAAATAAAATAAAAGTAAAGTAAAATAAAATAAAATAAAATAAAATACAAATCCCTCCTTCCCCAGCCAACAGTTTCAGATATTGCCTCCAAGCTCATGCCACCTAGAAGTTAGAAAATGCCCATACCTTTGGACAGCAGACCTAAAGGCTGAGAGAGGTGAGATCTCTTTTTTTTTTTTTTTTGTGAGATCTCTTTCTGGCCTACTAATAAGTTTGGAAAAGTTGAGAGAGATGTGTAAGGTAATACGTGTATCAACCAGTGGTAGTTGATGATTGTTTTTGTGGGTTTTTTTTTTTTAATATTCTTCTAAAAACAACGACCCAGGATGCTAATCACAACAAAAAGGACATTTCATGTGCAAAAGACTAACTGAAGGTTTAAGTGGGAGACTGAAGAATCTTTGCTAGCTGGTTGTCTTATAAAGTAAGCTGGTGCTTCAGTGAAGTGTAGTATTTATTTCCAGGAATCAGGAGCGTCTTTGTTTATATGTCTTTTATTTCAAGAAAGGCTTTGATCCTATAGCCGAGGTAGCATCATTAAGTGGCATGAAGTTAGTCTGTGACATTCCCTACCTCTAGGGGTCAAAGAGCCTAACATTATAGATGAATTTCAAAGGGGGCTAGATAATTCTGTGGCAAATATTAACGTTTGCTGTCATGCATGTTAAAAAGACTGGTAATCAAATCTCATGCCTCAGAGAGTGAATGAATCGCGCCAGGGGCAAGCCTCCCCCCACTCTTCCCACTCCCCTCATGCTTACAGGAAACACGACCAATTTGGAGGGAAAACACTTTTGTCTTGTGATATCTCGTTGAAATCACAGAGTCCTCTGTGGCTCAAGACCGTGGAGAGTGGGGCGCAGAGAGATGAGAGTCCGGTTTCTCAGTTCTGGGATAGTGGCTGCCTCCCTAGAAGTTTCTCTGGACTGACAATACTTTGAGATCTGCATAGAAAGACATGATCTGACAACTGGCCTGCTAAGTCTGTGCAAGTCTTAGGCTTCAGCTGGAGGAGACAGCCCTCTGGAGAGCCCCTGCCCCCTCCATCATCTAGAGTTCATCTTCACTGCTGTCTCAGGACTGGCCATCTGCATTTTCTTTTTTTTTTTCTTCTCTTTCCCCTTCTGCCTCTTTTCTTTCCATCTTTTTCTCCTTTCTTACTCCACGGGGGGGACGGAGCCTGTGTTTCTCTCTGTTGCTAGATGAATGAATGCCCCTTAGAAGCTACAGAGGACCCCAGTGCAAAGAGGTCACTGGAGAAATGGCCTCTTCCAGGCCCTAGTGGGGCTGGAGATAGGATGTGGCGCCTGGTGGCCTCGGGACCTCAGCGCTCTCCCCCACCCCAGCATCTTTCCTCTTGCACTCTCTGCTTGATCCTTGCCCCTGGCATACAGATATGTTCTAACATTTCTCAAACAAAACAAAAGTAGTAAGAGATCCCTCTAGCCCCCCTATAAGCTATTCTCTCTCTGTTCTCCTTCAGAACCACGCTTTTCACAGGAGGTATTCAGAGTGCTATTTCCTCTCCTCATGCCCCATTCTTGGTTCTGTGGCTCCTTTCTCGCTTCATCCCCCACTCTCCACTCTCTTCAGCGTCATGAACAACTTCTGTATAGTCACAGTCAGTGAACACCTTTCAGGCTCCAACCTACCTCACCTCTCAGAGTGCAACAGACCACTCTCTCCTTCCCAAGTCGCAGTTTTTCTTTATTTCTGTCACACTTCATTCTTCCAGAGTTTTCCCTCGTTCTTTCACCAGTGCAGAGGTCTGGGCCCACCCTGGGTCTCCTTTTAGCATTTCATATACTCTCTCCCTAGGTGACCCTACCAGCTTGCTGCTTTAATACCACCCATGTGCCAAGGCCTCCTAAATATGTATTTAAGCTCCAAACTCTTATATCCAATGACTTCTTTTTCTTGGATGCCTCAGAAGCATCTCAGTTACAAAATGGCCAGACCTGAACTCTTCCTATCCCCATTGCCTATCTGCTGCCTTTCCAAATCTTAGTAAATCAACCCAAACTCCCAGAAACACGAGAGTCATCTTTCTCTCCATCTTGGTGTGTATCAAATTCATCACCATGTCCCATCAATCCTATCCCTAAGTTACTGCACGGTTTCATTCTTGTCTCTCCATTTCACTTCCCAACGAAGTATAAGCCACCCTCATCTTCACCTGGACCACTGCTGGTTTCCTCACTTCTACTTTTGCCCCTTTATATTGAATCCATTCCTTTTTTTATAATTTTTAAAAATCTTTATTTATTTATCCATGAGAGACACAGAGAGAGGCAGAGACACAGGTGGAGGGAGAAGCAGGCTCCACGCAGGGAGCCCGATGTGGGACTCGATCTTGCATCCCAGGATCATGCCCTGAGCCAAAGGAAGACACGCAACTGCTGAGCCACCCAGGTGTCCCCATTTAATCCATTCTTAAAATGGAACCCATTCTTCTATTTAAAAGTAGAGGGATAATGTAAAACAGAAGTTCCAATCATAAGATTTTGCTGCTTATGATTTCACAGTTGCACCTTGCTGTGCCTGTAAGAATTTGGTCCCGGTCCATCCTCCATCTCCTTTATGCCTTTCTCCAGTCCCCTCTGCTGGGGCCCCTTAACCTCATTTTCCTTCCAATTTCTTCCCTGTCTCAGGCCTCCCCAATGCTGATCCCTCTGCCTGGAATTCTCTTTTGCTCATTTCTTGCCTGACTGATTTTTAGCACTTTTTCTCAGCTCTCAGTGTAATTATCACCTCTTCTCAGAGGCTTTCTTTCCTTGACCTCCTAATCTATATTGTCCCCAGTTATGCACTTTCTTAGGTACTTTTTCTTTTCCTTCATTTATTACAATTTATATCTATAAATATTTTGTGTATTTACTTGTTAACAGCCTTACCTCCCCGTAAATTCCATGAAGTCACAGATTATGCCTGTTCATGTGTAACCTGGGTCGTAGGTCCGTGCCTGCCACCCACCAGGTGCTTAGTCTGTATTCCGTTGTATAAATACACACCACATCTTCTTCATCCATTCATCAGTCAGTGGACACTTGGGCTCTCTCCACAGTGTGGCTGTTGTTGCTAATGCCAACACACACCAGGATATAACTCAGCCATCAAAAAGAATGAAACCTTGCCGTTTGCAATCACATAGATGGAACTAGAGGGTATTATGCTAAGTGAAATAAGTCATCCACAGAAAGACAAATATATGATTTCACTCATAGGTGGAATTTAGGAAATAAATCAGATGAACATAGAGGAAGGGAGGGAAAAAATAAGGTGAAAACAGAGAAGGAGACAAACCATAAGAGACTTAACTCTAGGGAACAAACTGAGGGTTGCTGAAAGGGTGGTGGTGGGAGGATGGCGTAACTGGGTGATGGGCATTAAGGAGGGCACGTGATACAATGAGTACTTAGTGTGATATACAACTGATCAATCACTAAATTCTCTTTTTTTAAGATTTTATTTATTTATTCATGAGAGACACACAGAGAGAGGCAGAGACACAGGCAGAGGGAAAAGTAGGCTCCCTGCAGGGAGGCTGATGTGGGGCTCCATCCCAGGACCCCGGGATCATGACCTGAGCTGAAGGCAGACACTCAACTGCTGAGCCATCGAGGCGTCCCAAATCACTAAATTCTACCTCTGAAATTAATAATATACTATATGCTCATTAAATATAAAAAGAGACTACAAACTAGTCAGGTCATACTGACTATTGAATGCCACACAAAAGGGGAGGGTTGGTTGTCACCATCTCAACATCTTGGATAGTGTTGTTATTTTCCTAATGTACCCTAAAATAAATTAATTATGCTCTTTGTCATTTTCAATCTTAGATGACACAGTTCCTGAAAACCAAGTTCTTCTCTCAGTTGTTTAATGTGCTGCTGTGTTGTGGTTAGCTAGGTGGATTTGCAAAAACTTGAAAATCAGCTAGCGGGTAAGCGCTCGTTGAGGACCCACCACTGAGATAGATTCCATGTGAGCACAAGGCTCACAGGGCATGACTAGCCCAGGCAGAAAGGAAAGACAAAGTCACATAAAGCAACATGTAAAGGACACCTGGGTGGCTCAGTGGTTAAGCGTCTGCCTTTGGCTCGGGGTGTGGTCCCAGGGTCCCGGGGTCCCAGGGTCCTGGGATCAAGTCCTGCATCCGGCTCCCTGCTTCTCCTCCCTCTGCCTATGTCTCTGCCTGTGTGTGTGTGTGAGTGTGTCTTGCGAATAAATAAATATTTAAAAAATAAAATAAAACAACATGTACAAGCTAATACATATCAGCCCCAAGTCACATGACACACCCATTATGTACAAATATCCACTGTGCAATCATCGCTCTTTGTGTGGGCTGGTAAGGTGATGTGCTAGAAAGTGCTGGGTGCCAAGTGAGGGCTCCGGTACTATATTTGTGAGACTTTGGGCAAGCCACTTTATCACTCTGAGCCTTAACTTTCTCATCTGTAAAATGAGAATAATGATACCTCCCCTTTCTGCTTCACAGAAAAGGAAGATAAATCACTTTTTGTTAAGAATCTTCTCCATGTTAAGTCCGGTATTAGACATGTTACCATACGGTTCTTATTACAGCCTTTCAAGAGTTGTGAAACTATCATTTCACAAATGAGATGGGGGCTCCAAGAGGACAAGTGATGTGTCACGTGTCCAAGCTCATAGCTACTAAGAAACAAAGCCACGATTAGAATTCTAAATTTTATGCTCTTTCTACTCCTGTCTAAAGTAAACATAAGGCTTTATGAATGGAAGATGCTATATCAATGTAAGGTATCAGTGCTATTTTATGATAAGGCAGGTCAGTCACAGATGAACAACTGACTATTTTTGTACGTGGTACACTGTGCCAGAAACACTGGATGGTATCAAGGAATGTTTTACCAAAAAAACTAAAACTAGAAGTGATCTTTTCATTCTTTCTCAAAGATTTTTGTCATTGGATTTCTTTCACTAATATGTTTTTCCATAAACTCAAGCAGTAATTCTACGTATTCTAAATGTAGTTTACACACCATCTTTTTTTTAGGGACACAACTATGATATAAAATGAGAAGCACCTTTATGTGGGGCCCATTTTTGAGTGAGCAGTGAGCTGCTGTCATAGCAGTTAAAACTAAAATGCCTTTGTTAAAGTGATTTAACAGAGTATATTTTGTCACATGGAATCCTTGACACATTTATCAAGCTTGTGTGGACTATCTCAGAACTCTAAGAACAAATGAGTCCATTTCTGCAACACCCTGCAGAATCTTCCCTGAGCTGTGCGCTCTAGTTGGAGATGATGCCACTGACCTCTCCCAAGTGCAAGAGCCTTAGATCTAGCAATGGTAATAGATTTGTTCTGGTACAGAATCAGAGAGGTGCCATCGATACCAAACCCTCACTTTTAGAGGAGGATGTGGAGGGCCAGTGGGGTTAAGAGCATAGACAAAATCACAGAGCTTACCAAGTGGCAGAGGTAGTACTGGGATGAAGGATCTGTGATTCAGCCCAGTGCTTCTTATTGCCAAGAGTACTGTTGTAGACATGACCGAAGCTCATTAAAATTTCTGATTCTCTTTCTTCTAGGCATATGGAAAGATTGGCCTGAACTTAGGTATGGCAGTGTGACTTTTTTTGGCCAACAAAATGTGAATGGACTTTTGTCACTTCTGGTCAATAGCATCTAAGAGCCTTGTTGTAACTTGCTATGTTCTCTGCTCTTGCTGTAGTGAATCTTACAGCATTGTACTGAGACACTGACTTAATAAAATGATAGAGCCTCTGTCAGCTTGAGTCCTTGGGTGACTGTGGGATACAGAGCCTCCTAGCTAGTCTCCTTCAGATATGCAATATGAGCAAAATTTTAGCATAGCATAACTAATCTATTCTATGACAGGTATACCACAACAGGATGGACCAAGGTGCAGCATAGTGTTTGTAATCATGGCAAAGCTACATCTCTCATTAAAGAATAAACCAGGACCTCTTTTTTGTTCACTGAGGATAGTAGCAGAGTAGACTTAAGGTCAGAGAGCTCTGGGTTCCCATCACAGCTATCTCAGGGCTGGTGGCGTGGCCCTGGGCATATCACTGAATTCTCCCGAGCTTCAGGTTCTTTGTCTGTTAACTGGGGATGACAATTTCAGCCTCATAGGATTTTTGTGAACATTACTTGTCTGAGGTAGATCTTAGTACAGCTCAAAAATGTTTGTTGGGAAAAAGAATGTTTGTTGGTTGATTCCATGTGTATAGACCTGTCCATGAACAAAAGCAAAGGAAAACCCTAAAACTCCTGTCTAGTCTTTCCTCAACCCCTTGAGCTTCTTTAAAAGAATTCTGTTATATGGAATCTCTGGAGCCTGAGGGCCTAAACAGTTAGGCTTCTTTAAAATCCAGGCTCTCTTAATAGATTCAATAAAGGTGTTAGAGTAGACTTTCTCTATTTTCTCAATTTCTACTAGATACAACTGTTAAAAATAAGATGATGAAAAGGAGGAGGCTGGCAACGATTAAACAGAACTGGTACAGTAAAATATGTTTCCTGGTTAGGAAAATAGAAGTAACTGGAAGATTCTCTCTGTGAACAGACTCTTAAAAAGTGTTTCTTTTTTTTTTTTAAGATTTTTATTTATTTCTTCATGAGAGATATATATAGAGAGAGGCAGAGACACAGGCAGAGGGAGAAGCAGGCTCCATGCAAGGAGCCCGACGTGGGACTCGATCCCGGGACTCCAGGATGGCGCCCTGGGCCAAAGGCAGGCGCCAAACCACTGAGCCACCCAGGAATTCCTAAAAAATGTTTCATTTGATAAGTCTCAGCATCAAGTTTTGGGACTAGACTTTTTTTTTCCAGAACATGGCTATTAATGAACTGAACTATAAAACTGAATTCACTAGCAAGAATTCCTTGATTCAGGAGGAGTCTGTATCTAGCTTTTTGTTTATGGTGAACCCTTAAAATAGAGTTTTTATTTATGAAAATTATTCCTATCGTGTTTAGAACCTATTAACTTCATTAAAAATACAGAAGTTGGGCAGCCCGGGTGGCTCAGCGGTTTAGCGCCACCTTTAGCCCAGGGTGTGATCCTGGAGACCCGGGATCGAGTCCCACATTGGGCTCCCTGCATGGAGCCCGCCTCTCTCCCTCTCTCCCTCTCTCTCTCTCTCATAAATAAATAAATAAATAAATAAATAAATAAATAAATAAATAAAATCTTTAAAAAAAATACAGAAGTAAGTTTTTCTGTGGTATCTGAGTGCTCACTCATGCCAAGCTTTAGCATGTGTATTTTCTTTCTTTCATGAAGTTCTTAGCCATACAGATTCATTTCTTACTCACTGTACAGCCATATAATTAAAACTAATATGGGGCATTTAAAAATTTTATTTAATTTAGTGGCTTTGAAGTAGAATTTTTAAGGTCAAAAGAAATTTGAATACCTGAACTAGTTGAAGTCTTGGTGGAATACATAAATAAATATAAATATCTCATCATGCTTTAAAAAAAACAGGCAAGGTTTGTTGGAGAGATCAGGATTCTGAGGATGGCATTCATAGCTTCTGCTTCAATTTTAAGTAGAGGAAAATGCCACAAATTCTAATCCTTTTTTTAAAAGATTTTATTTTTAAGTGATTCTACATGCAATGTGGAGCTCGAACTTACAACCCTGAGATCAAGAGTTGCACACTGTAACACTGAACCAGCCAGGCACCCCTCACAAATTCCAGTCCTAACCTAATTCTATGATTGGATGGATTTATGGGGAAAAAATTGTCTAATTATTTTTTAAAAGTCACGTAGGGTTTTCTAAGGAAAGCAGCTCCCCGAATTATTGTCTGGCTCTCTCCCACTTCAATTTTCCTTATCTTCTCACCTCCTTCCTTCCTTCTAATTCTGTATGCTAAATAATAGTAACATTAGAGCAGTTTTCAAGCAAAAAAAAAAAAAATCATTTCTAGAACCTCAGGATTCAAGATGTGAATTCCTTAGTTCAAGTGTTTGGTTCCTTGTCTCTTTGTTTCCTCCTTCAGTAATGATTTGACAGACTTACATGGCCAGGGTTTGAGGAGTACCTTGAGAAGTGGAGAAGAAGTCTTTTTCTCACGAACCCTGAAAGCCTTCATTCTGGCCCTGTATCAGTTACAACAAGAGATAACATTTTTAATTCACATTAGGAATCATTGAACGGTCTCCCAACTTGAAAAGCCAGTGGCTTTTATACTTGTGAGAACACTTGAAGGTGGAGGCAGCAGAAATCTGGCGAGGAGAAATCTTGGGCCTTTTTAACCCATTTTGAAGCTAATTCTTGGTAGGAGCCTCCTGGCACGTTTTCAGCACATCACACAGCAACATCATTGGATAGAACATCTTCATTCCTCTGTGTTGCCAGAGAGAAAAGCACATACCAACGCTGCAGGGGACCCAACCAGACAAGATGCAGGTGGGGTGGGAGGGTTGCCTAGAGCCTGGGGTAAAGGGGCTTGTGGGTACAGCAGAAGGTGCTGTGCTGGTCCTGCTCCCAGGCAGAGCAGAAAACATGGATCAGAGGCATGATTGCTTTGAAGAGCAGCTCCAAGGGAAGCTGCTGTGAGACACTGGGCAAAGCTATGTGGCTGTGACAACATCAGGATGTATGTTAAAACGTAATTCTCATAAACAGAGGTAATTGTGATGCATTCACAAGAGGACCTGATCCAAAACCCAAGCTATCCCATTATCCCACACAGTATCCTGTGATTTTAGTCAAATAAAGCTAAGCTGCCCTACTAGCCATCATAGAAGCAAATCCAGGACTGGCCAAAATGTTATTTCTCCCACACCCCTCTAAAATATCAACAAAACCAAGTTGATTGTCTTTGTTTGAATGGTTTAGAAATACTTTCACTTTCAGATACTGTCCACTAAGTCCTTTCATAGAGCAGATTAAGTTGGACTTGGTTGATCAAGCAAAATTGCTGATCCACCTTTAGCACTCAATTAGCCAGGGGTTATAGCTCCAAGAACACACAGACATATGGATCAGACATGGGGACTTAAGCCTGAATTGGGAGTCCAAAAGGAGTTAAAGCCAACTGTATCTTTCCCCCCAAATGCCTAAGGAAAGGCAAATAGCCGGAGGGGAAAGTCCTTAGAAGCATCGGGTATTTGGCCAGGCTCTTCTCGTGAAGTTGTGACTCAGTTTTCTGGCGGAAGAGAAAAAAGAAATGAGGCTTATTCCTAAATGAAACACCCAGAATCATGGTTGGGAGGCCAGCTCCCAGAGGGTGCAGTTTGGTTTCCTGACATGGATCTTCTTTAATTAAGTTGGATTTGGTTGATCAAGCATATTGCTGAACATTCTCCTTCCCCCATGACAGAACAGTAGTGATAACCCTTGCATTTGTGTAGGACCCGAATTATTTATTTTACTGAGTCCTTTCTGGCAATCAGGTCCCTTGATGCCCACAATAACACCTGCTACGCAGGTAATAATCATCCAGGCCAAGCACATGGTTTACACAGAGGAGGAGGTACATCCTCAAGACAGGGTGCCCCAGCTAGGTTTCCAGACTTCGGAGCTAGCGCTCCCTTTCAAATCTACCTGGCCCTCTCAACTATCATCAAACAATGTCCTCATTAGACAGTTCTAACCCAGAAGGTACTGTGATGGAAACACTTCTCCGTGCTTTTTACCATTTCTCCGTATTGCCTAATACTTTTGCCAACTTTGCACCATGATTTTCTCACCTATTTCAACATGAAGAGCTTACATAAGCCTCTTCTCTAGAATAAAGTGAGTGGCAAGGTTGGTGTTTTTCCAGCTTATGTTGGATACAAATATAATGACCGCTGGAGTGACCTTCCAATCATTGGGCTGCTGAATACAGCAAGGCCCTTGCCAATGGATGCACATCAGTGTCGGCAATGGGGTGTTGCTCGTGGCAGAAGATAGCTGAGATTGGAAGGTAGTTGTCTGTCGCCCTGTATGATGGAGCGGACTGCTTGCATGTGTAGAAGTAAGGCTGCAAGGATTAGAGCGTTTGCCCCTCGTTCACAGATATCCTCATCTGTGCTTATCTCCTCACTGCAACCAGCAGCAGCAAGCCCCTTCCCCCTGCAGTTTGTCATCATCTTGTTACCATAAAAATCACATCTCAGTTTGGGTTCCAGGGTTCAAATAATGCACAAGCACCATGTTAAATGTTATGATGTGAAACATCATTTATTTCTTCAACAATTCATTCCAGAGCAGGGGCTGGTGTAGCTTCGCAAAATTCTTTTCCTGCCTCTTTTCTTCTCCCAAATCCTTTTCTCTTGCTCTCTTTCTCCTATTGACCACTTGTTAAATCTTTTTGTTTGTTTCCCCCCTTTCTCCTGGGACCCTCCGACAAGCAGGCTTGCCAGATTCATTTTCTGATCAAAGCTGTTTGATTTGGTCAATTTTGCCACATTGGAGACGTTCTCTATTACAGAGATAAATAGCTTTGGGCTAACTGTCAACGAAAACTTGTAAGCTAATAAATTATTCCAATTTCTTCCCGCGGATTTCTCTGGAGACAGCCCTAGGAAATACACTTTTTGATTAGTAAATTTCTCTGTGTGTGTGTCTGGACATTCAAATGTGTCGGCTTTGATTAGCACCATTGCTTTTCAAGTCGACGTTGGCTGAGGGGCTGTCAGTTGCCGGCAGCCCTGATGCATAATGCATCAACTGGGCCCGGAAACAGGAGGCTCTTCCAAGGCTGGGAAGGTGGGAAAATTGCCCTACCAACCCCGCTGGCCCACTCTGCACCAAAGGGAGCTCAACTTGAAAGTCTTGACAAGACTTGCTTGCTCGTGCTGCCGGGGGAAGCCCCCCATGCCGGGTGGGGGGTGCCGGGGAGCCCAGGGCCGGGGGATGCGGGGGCCGGTGGCCGCCCAGGCCTCCTCCCGCACCCTGGCCCTGGCTCCCGCTCTGCTCCCTCATCCCAGCCCGGGAAGGCCGGTCCCCTCTGGGCAGGCCCGCGTTCCCCGTGCCTCCCCTCGGATTCCCGCTGGCCGTTTGTCTAGTTAAGGGCCCTTGGGTTGTTATAGAAACAATATTTTGGCTATAACAAATCAATCGGTGCGTGTGAACACAAACATACAGATCATTTATCAACTGCAAAATACCCTAAATTATGACCTTTCTAAAACCTATCAGAAGGGCGAGCGAATGCATAACGTAAATTAAACTTTGAAGGGTCAGCGGTTTTTACTTTCACTATTCATCTTTCTTTCACCTTATAGGTTTAAGAACAAGAGGGCTGTGTAATTACATTTCAATGGGGTGCAGCGGTTCATTATTCCCGGCTATACCAATCTGCTGCAACATTTCCAATGCAGTCAGGTACATTTTAGTAGATATTAGTTGGTGTAAGTCCATACTTGCTCTTTGGGACTGATAACATCTTTTAATGCATAACAGTGCTATCATCTCAATTTAGAAAAGGCTAAAAGGGTGAGGGTTTTTTCTCAGATCAATACAGTTGTTCATATTTTATAAAGGTGGTAAAGCCTGCCTGGTAATTCTTCCAAGATATTACTTGCCCTTTGCCTCCCAGGTGCTCCCTTTCTCTGATTACCATTTCCCCGTCTCCACCATCCTGTGTGGTAGTAGACAGTATTTTTGTCTAGAGCCTACTGCTCTGATGGAAATGGGTAGCTTTCAACGGAACACGCTTTTGCTGCCGATTATCTGGCTCCAGCAGCAGTGGTGCCCATGCTGCCGAGTGCACAGATTTGGAAGTCTAAGCTCAGCCATGAACGGTCTGGTGGTCGAACCATAGTGTCCTTTCTACCTGTGGAGCCAGAAGGCACGTTCAGAAACTATTGGGGTCCTCTGTTCCTGGATGTGTGGGCATGGGGGGTCAATAGAGTCAGGTTAAGGTGACCCCATATCCTAAAGAAAGCCTGTGGGATAGAATCAACCTTAAAGGTCTTCAAGCAAAAAAGCCAGCCCAGAGCAGTGGGTAAAGTTTTGAGTGCCATTTAAACCAAATATCCATATATGTAAATAGACAAATATTCAACTAAATATGTAAGAATGTATGTATATCGTGTGTGCATCTATGTACACAAATAAGTATATATGAAAACCCACAGAGAAGGGGCTGGGAAAAAGTGTGTCATGTGGCAAAGTAGTTATGTCTTGGGAGGGGAATGAAAGAGGATTATCGCTTTAATATTGCTGGAGTCTTTTACCCACATGATTGTATTAATATTTTACTAGGTGATAAAAAAAGAAGAGAAAAGGAAGGAGGGAAGAGAAAGAAAGAGGGAAAGAAAGGAGGGAGGGAAGAGAGGGAAGAAAGAAAGGAAAAGGGAAAGAGAAAAAGAAAAGGAAAGGGGGAAGGGAGAAAGATGGGTTTCTTGACTTCTACTTTTTTTTATTGTAAATACCATCTTAACCATTTTTGAG